>NC_092231.1:50045111-50142611 GCF_036320965.1 Panulirus ornatus
AATCGTAGTTTACTTGCAAACGGTAAAATCACTCATATGTAGCTTTGCCAGGTTTCCTCCTAAATTTGTTCTCCATATTAGATTCATCATACGTCAACGTAACAACTTAAAACAGAGATGGTCACGAAGTACAAAGATTAAAAATGATGAAAGGCTTTGATAATCTCGATCTAACAAATTACCTAAGGCTAGATCTTCTGATCTAAGTCGTATTAATGGATGCAGTCTGGTGGGAAAACATTCTACCTTCACTGAGGCCAAGTGTTATTTGCTCAACCTAATTGTTAACAAACAGACTGATGATTCCCCTGCAACTTCCATGGTATACACACTGACCAACTTGGCAAGTGGTACAACGATTACAACGCCACACCTCCTGACTCCTTCCCCAACCCACATGATGAAGGTCATGGACAACTTGTATGACCGCTACCTAACATTACCTGGACCCAAGATGACATTAAATATTATTGATAAATTCTATCTTGCTTGAGAGAACAAAATCTTTAATACTAAAGAATGATGGAAAGAAACAGCAAGATAATATCTTGGTGGATAAAGTGTGTTGATCACCACAGACAAAATTGAGGATACAACATAGAATAGAGAATTTGTCTCTGATGATGCTCTTGCCTCCTCTGACGTCCACATGTTATCCACATAAACACAGTACTTTACTACAGTACATACAGTAATATCAGTCGTAACAACACTATGTATGTAGTCGTGATTACCGTAACATGTGAGTGGCAAGATTGGATGACGTAACGTAACAATATCAGACTTCATCATTCTCAATAGTTTAGGTGGATCATGTAATATTTGGCGTTGCTTCATGTTTTATCAGATGATAAAATGATGGCTGGCTTAATGACCTTCACAAGTCAGTGGTCATTAAATCCCACACAGCAACCAACCACTCAGGATGACCAGGAGGGAGCCACCTGGTGCAGACCAAGTGTACCAGCCTGGTGGAGAGGATCAACTGCTCCACCTCAGGATAAGAGCTGCTCAAGTTCTGTAGTGAGGGACACTCCAAGTGGCATGTGAAACTACCAGTCTTAGTTATAAACTACCGCCCGGCTGGCCGGTGGGTGGCTGTGGCCAACATGAACCCAGGGGCCACACACACCGCCCACTGACCTGACCACCATCACTGTGACCTGACCACGTGTGGCATGTAGCTCATCCTTGGACAACATTAATCAAATACCTAGACAGAATTTTTATGTTAGATAAAAGACATTTCTTGATAGTAAACACAAGAAATGATGACGAAAGATAAGGGACGCTATTAGAGGTAAATATTTTGTTGGAATATGAAATACTCTTCCTCAAACTAGCTCCCTGTACTGTATTTTCTTTTACATACCCAGAGGAAAATATATTCTGTGGTTAATCACTATAAATGTTCATGTTTAACAGGTTTTCTATTTCTGATAGTATTTCACTGATTCAGGTTTAAAGACCTTAGTTCTGAACAACCATTATAATGCAACACAATACATATTTACCATAAATAAATCATTTATCACAATAACCATTATGTTTGTACCAGATTCTTTACGTCCTCAATCACGTTTGTTAATATATAAGGAATTTTTCCACCACATTTCAATACATAACATATATCTACACGTGTGTAAATATATGTATATGTTTTTATAAATTTTTCTTTGGCTTTTATAATCAAGGTGTAAGATATCCGTCTGAAGTAAATACTAGATAATATTATAGGTTATGTGTGTGTGTGTGTGTGTGTGAGTGTGTGTGTGTGTGTGTGTGTGTGTGTGAGTGCACACAGGAGTGAAAACATATTTTACACTTACAAGGTTAAAAGACGGGGCAACACGAGTGTACAAATCCTTCCTCAAAAGACTCACGTGATAATGATTAAAGTAGTACACACACACACACACACACACACACACACACACACACACACACACACACACACACACACAGAGCGGCGCCTTCAATTTTTGATGTAGATTGATTTCCTATCTTAGTTTCGTCTACGGAATTCTACATCTTCAGTTCAGCACACCATTGTGGTAATGAAGGGAAAGTCACCATATTCATAAGCCGAGTGCACGAAGCTTATCCCACCTCGTTAGAGAGAAAACTTACCTGTATTTGAATTAATGAACGGGAACAGAGAAGACAAAATTTTTTTTACACATTTATTATACAACTATATAATTTATATCATATACATTACCACATTTCCTGCACTTTCCATCACAAATTTGCTGAGGTCATAACCTTGTACTTACCATTACCTTACAACCTTAAGGATGGTGGTCTACAACACCTCTAGATTGATGGAGAAAACGAAAAGTTTCGTTTTACTATTAAGACCACAGAAATACGGTAATTCCACTTCACTACCACTAACTACTAGTTATTTTACGTGTTGATTTTCACGGCTAAGATTTTCATCCTGTGAGCGAAGCCATACAATAATCGTCCTTATCTACTCTGAGCATTGGATAGCCTCCTGATGATCAAGATTGCTGTTTTGGTTGTCCGTTTCCCTTGTTACTGCTGCGCCTCACTGCACACCTTACATGAGTGCCTTCCACAGTATTAGGGACAGCTGCTGGGCCTCACTGTAGCTACTTCTGGGACGGTTGCCAATCTTCCTCGTATTCCCTCATGACCACAGCGCCAAACCGACTCCCGCCATCAGGCCGAAACGCACAAACATTTCTGACAAAATTGAGACAACCGCTTTCGCGTCAGTTTTGACACCAAGTGAATTTCTACGACAATTACGTTCAAGATGCTTGGTTTTTCGTTCATGGATTGAACAGAAGCAACCAACGATGGTTGCTACTGCCCAATCCATGAAGTCCCCCCCACCACGGAAAGGTAACCAAGCTTCGGGGGGGATGGGTGTTTACCCTGACGCCAACGGAGAAACTCAATACAATATTTTTATTATAACTTTCCTTAATCTTGAAAAATGAATCAATCAGAGGGAACAATAGCCCCAGCCATATGAAGATTGGCTAACCGACTCCTTGCACATTGTGTAGAAAGTGATTTCTTTGAGGGTTGCTTTATGGAAGGCACGGTAGCGCTGGAAGAGTTTCATTTTTTTGTTTGAAGACGAAGGAAATTATCCCCGTGAATTTATGTATTTTTTTTGGCGGGATAATGTTCCCATTTTTTTTCTTTCTTTGTTTTTCAACGTCCCTGCGTAGATATTATGTGTCATCCACTACTGGGAGAAAGCCAGACTTCCGCCAGATTAACGTAATCCTTGGCGGGGCGAAACTAAAGTTGTCTTGGTGTTGGTTCCTCAGTGATAACCCAAACACAAACACAAACACACCTCCAGTGTCCACTCTAGGGCCGTGTCCTCCTGCAGCACCAGCAGGAAGAAAGAACTCCGGTTCCTCACCAACTGAATCTTTTGGCACGGGGAGCGTGAGTCATCTCGACACGCCTTTTAACGCCCGTACGTGGTGCGGAGTGCAGTCGGTCTGTAACGTAGGACATGTCATGTGTTATTGGTCCCAGTCGGTCTAGAACGCTGGGCCTGACATGTGTTGGGGGACCAAGTCGGTCTTGAATGGTGGGCCTGACAGGTCTTGAGACCTGCCATGTCTCCCTGAAGGTGGGCCTGACAAGTGGGTTGGGCTGCATTTCCTCATGGGTGGTGGGTCTGGTAGGGAGTGTGGGCTGCAGTGCCACTTGAGGGGGCGAGGTCACTTGGTCAGCATCAGTGGGACGGTGAGGTTTCACTTTTGCACAGCGACCGTTGACGGAAAGTGGTGTCACGTCGGCAAGAAGTGCCTTCTTGTAGGAGGCATAGCTGGGGTACTGGATGACGGCAATCCCGCGGTGGTTCTCGTAGGTCGTGTAGGACTGCATGTCGAAGCGAACGATGTCGCCGAACTGCTTGAAGAATTCCCAGACGTTCGTCCTTGAGATTTTGTATGGAACGTTGACGACCCTGATGGTATACCTCTGCAGGACGGTTTTGAGAACCCCTTGCAACTGCTCGTTGGTGGGCACGATGACATGTATGTCCTCATCATCGCAGCCCAACTCATCTATATGTGGGAGTCGGGTCTCGTGTGGTGGACGGTCCAGCAAATCCTCCTCATCGTGGAAAGGCAGGTAGGCCTGGTCAAGGAGGGCGACCCAGAGCACCTGCTGCTGCTCGACCACCTCCACAACTGAGCTTTTTGCAAAAACTTCCATGTTGAAGATACTAAGATTACGTTGTGCACTTTACGAAGTAACCTCGGTTATCCTTGTACGTCCACAAATATAGTGAGTCTAAATATAGTAAGGTACCCCCATGCTCTAATATCCTACATAGAAATAAAAGCATAATCGACTTCATACAAACAAAAGCATGTCGACTTCGGCGATTTTGAATGCAGAGACCATCTAAAATATTGTAGGTGGGTTAATGGTTGTTACATGGTGACCAGGGGTACAGGTGGATGGGACAGACTGGATATAGTGAAGATCGATAGGTGGGACAGACAGGGTATAGTGAACATCCATAGATGGGACAGACTGGGTACAGTGAAGATTGATAGATGTGACAGACAGGGTATGGTGAATATCCATAGATGGGAGACACAGGGTGTAGTGAAGATGCATAGATGGGACTAACGAGGTACAGTGAAGATTCGTAGATGGGACAGACAGGGTATAGTGAAGATTGATAGATGGGACAGGCTGGGTATAGTGAAGATCCATAGATGGGACAGGCTGGGTATAGTGAAGATCCATAAATGGGACAGATGGTATAGTGAATATGTGTAGACGGGACACACATTATAATGAATGATGTTACAGACTGGGTATAGTGAAGATCGATAGATGGAAATGTTGGCACAATCAAACAATGGCCAGGTGGTCCTGAGTAGCAGTTCTCTCTTACTTTCAGGCCAGAACTTAATGATGGTGAGAGATAATGGTGTCTCCCTCTGTAGTGAACATGATGGTGAGAGATAATGGTGTCTCTCTCTGTAGTGAGCATGATGGTGAGAGATAATGGTGTCTCCCTCTGTAGTGAACATGATGGTGAGAGATAATGGTGTCTCTCTCTGTAGTGAACATGATGGTGAGAGATAATGGTGTCTCTCTCTGTAGTGAACATGATGGTGAGAGATAATGGTGTCTCCCTCTGTAGTGAACATGACGGTGAGAGATAATGGTGTCTCCCTCTGTAGTGAACATGATGGTGAGAGATAATGGTGTCTCCCTCTGTAGTGAACATGATGGTGAGAGATAATGGTGTCTCTCTCTGTAATGAACATGATGGTGAGAGATAATGGTGTCTCCCTCTGTAGCGAACATGATGGTGAGAGATAATGGTGTCTCTCTCTGTAATGAACATGATGGTGAGAGATAATGGTGTCTCCCTCTGTAGCGAACATGACGGTGAGAGATAATGGTGTCTCTCTCTGTAATGAACATGATGGTGAGAGATAATGGTGTCTCTCTCTGTAGTGAACATGATGGTGAGATATAATGGTGTCTCTCTCTGTAGTGAGCATGATGGTGAGAGATAATGGTGTCTCTCTCTCTGTGGTGAACATGACGGTGAGAGATAATGGTGTCTCCCTCTGTAGTGAACATGACGGTGAGAGATAATGGTGTCTCTCTCTCTGTGGTGAACATGACGGTGAGAGATAATGGTGTCTCTCTCTGTAGTGAACATGATGGTGAGAGATATTGGTGCCTCTCTCTGTAGTGAACATGACGGTGAGAGATAATGGTGTCTCTCTGTAGAGAACATGATGGTGAGAGATAATGGTGTCTCTCTCTGTAGTGAACATGACGGTGAGAGATAATGGTGTCTCTCTCTGTAGTGAACATGATGGTGAGATATAATGGTGTCTCTCTGTAGTGAACATGACGGTGAGAGATAATGGTGTCTCTCTCTGTAGTGAGCATGATGGTGAGAGATAATGGTGTCTCTCTCTGCAGTGAACATGATGGTGAGAGATAATGGTGTCTCTCTCTGCAGTGAACATGATGGTGAGAGATAATGGTGTCTCTCTCTGTAGTGAGCATGATGGTGAGAGATAATGGCGTCTCCCTCTGTAGTGAACATGACGGTGAGAGATAATGGTGTCTCTCTCTGTAGTGAACATGACGGTGAGAGATAATGGTGTCTCTCTCTCTGTAGTGAACATGATGGTGAGAGATAATGGCGTCTCCCTCTGTAGTGAACATGACGGTGAGAGATAATGGTGTCTCTCTCTGTAGTGAACATGACGGTGAGATAATGGTGTCTCTCTCTCTGTAGTGAACATGATGGTGAGAGATAATGGTGTCTCTCTCTGTAGTGAACATGACGGTGAGAGATAATGGTGTCTCTGTAGTGAACATGATGGTGAGAGATAATGGTGTCTCTCTGTAGTGAACATGACGGTGAGAGATAATGGTGTCTCTCTGCAGTGAACATGATGGTGAGAGATAATGGTGTCTCTCTCTGTAGTGAACATGACGGTGAGAGATAATGGTGTCTCCCTCTGTATTGAACATGATGGTGAGAGATAATGGTGTCTCCCTCTGTAGTGAACATGATGGTGAGAGATAATGGTGTCTCCCTCTATAGTGAACATGACGGTGAGAGATAATGGTGTCTCTCTCTGCAGTGAACATGATGGTGAGAGATAATGGTGTCTCTCTCTGTAGTGAACATGACGGTGAGAGATAATGGTGTCTATGATTCGGTACGTAGAACTCACATGAGATTAATCAGATATATGATTATGAGCAGAAAAAGATGTTATCTATGTGTGATATGTAAGAGGAGGAAAACTACTCCCACACATCACATTTTACACACATTTCCACAGGACAAAGAGAGGTAAGGGGTATTGTTGTGATGGAATTGGTAAGACATTCATAAATATAAACGTAGGTTATGAATCTACTGTTCTTGTAGTACTACAAGCATTGAACCTTGTTCTTGAAATGTTGGCTTGGGATGTGTGGGTGTGTATGTTTGCGTGTGTGGAACAGAGAAGGGGGCCAAGTGAGGATTTCTCTCAAAGGTTCAGTCCTCTGTTCTTAACGCTACCTCGCTAACGAGGGAAATGGGGAGGAGTGGGGGAGGGAGGGATGGGTAATGTGTCGCCAGCAAGTAGGTGTTGCCGCCATATTGGAAATGTTAGCTATTTACGCACATCATGACGTTGCATAACATAAACAATTTAACATTTTATGAATAGTAGTGACGTTGCTTAGTAATTTAGGATACTATGAACTAATGTTTTGTTTTATTTAGCAATTACAGGTGAGCAACTGATATTAATCGTGGCACATGTGGCATTTCTCCCCAGCCCCTCAAGCCCACCCCTCACTCCAAATACCCACTCACCTCAAGCTTGGTCACAGCAAATTTGTAAGTTATCTATGATTTTATTCCCTCCAGAATAACATAACATTTTGTTAGTGCTTTTGGAAGCATCTAGAATAAGCGGGGCAGTGTAATGTGGTGTTACAAAAGTGTCAGCAATGTGGCATCACAGTCGGCAGCGTCAGCTAGCACATCCACCTTAATTCACCAAAGGAAGTAAGTTATTTAACAACTAATGCCGGCCAGCCAAATGTATTCATGTCTATAAAACGAATAAAACTTAAAATACGGACTTATGATTTGCTTTTTATGAAGAGAAACTCTGCAAAGACAAAGAAGACCTGGGGACGTGAGAGGAGGAGGTAGTTGCCAGATACCGCGATATTTGTCCAATACATTTTGCAGACTATGACGTCACTACTTGAGGCAATGTACCGGCTGGAGTGATGACGTCATGGAGGAGGTTGACGTCACCAGGTGTGTTGTTGTACCTGGAGTATTGTTAGTGTTGTGCCAGGTGATGACTCATCTTATTTCCAATCAGCCACCCAGTGTTCACTACCATCCTGGATGGTGGTCAAAATATAGTCAACAATATTAGTAATGATGGCGTTATTTTAGGTGACATTAATGGCGGCAACTGTATTGGTGAGTTGGCGACTCATATAATGTGAGAGAAGTTGTCTTATGCTCACGTGAGTACCTGACCTTGTTCACACTTCAAATGTCAATATATCATTATCATCATCTATGTGTAGTGATGATGATGATGATCATTAATGATGGTGTAAACATGACCCAGAAAGATGGTGGCTATTAGACACATTGGTTGTGGCAAGAAATATTGTGGACACAAAGTTAGCGACGTAAGATATAGAACATGGGACACCTGCACTCACACCCACCCACAGAACATGGCACACCTGCACTCACACCCACCCACAGAACATGGCACACCTGCACTCACACCCACCCACAGAACATGGCACACCTGCACTCACACCCACCCACAGAACATGGGACACCTGCACTCACACCCACCCACAGAACATGGCACACCTGCACTCACACCCACCCACAGAACATGGGACACCTGCACTCACACCCACCCACAGAACATGGCACACCTGCACTCACACCCACCCACAGAACATGGGACACCTGCACTCACACCCACCCACAGAACATGGCACACCTGCACTCACACCCACCCACAGAACATGGCACACCTGCACTCACACCCACCCACAGAACATGGCACACCTGCACTCACACCCACCCACCCACCCCACCACCCAGACTGACCCACATAACTGATCCCCAGCCACCCACCCATATAACTGACCCCCAGCCAGCCACCCAGCCACCCACATAACTAACAGCCACCCAGCCACCCAGCCAGCCACATAACTAACAGCCACCCAGCCACCCAGCCACCCACATAACTAACAGCCACCCAGCCACCCACATAACTAACAGCCACCCAGCCACCCAGCCACCCACATAACTAACAGCCACCCAGCCACCCAGCCACCCACATAACTAACAGCCACCCAGCCAGCCACCCACATAACTAACAGCCACCCAGCCACCCAGCCAGCCACCCAGCCACCCACATAACTAACAGCCAACCAGCCACCTAGCCAGCCACCCAGCCAGCCACCCAGCCACCCAGCCACCCAGCCAGCTACCCAGCCAGCCAGCCAGCCACTAGTGTGAGCCACATAACATGTAGCAGAGGAGGATGGTACAGCTGGTGTCGACCAGCTGCTCTCCTTCTGGCAGCTGGTCGTTTTCTGTGATGAGAAAACGTTGTGTACTGACGGGCGCCCCGTACAGCAGCAGGTCAGGTTGGGCCACAACCCTGAGCCGGAGCCATTTGACCTGGTGGTGGTGGTGGTGGTCCACAAGTGCCCCATCCACAGGTCGGGGTGTTAAGGTGTGGTAGTTTGAGCCCCACTGGGCAACATCCCCTCCCTGACGTGAACCCCACTGAACATGAATCCTCCACACTTGCCACATCACTGATGATGATGACGTCAACACCACCACATCATCATGACCTCATCATGTCATCACTGATGATGATGACGTCAACACCACCACATCATCATCATCATGTCATCACTGATGATGATGACGTCAACACCACCACATCATCATGACCTCATCATCATGTCATCACTGATGATGATGACGTCAACACCACCACATCATCATCATCATGTCATCACTGATGATGATGACGTCAACACCACCACATCATCATGACCTCATCATCATGTCATCACTGATGATGATGACGTCAACACCACCACATCATCATCATCATGTCATCACTGATGATGATGACGTCAACACCACCACATCATCATGACCTCATCATGTCATCACTGATGATGATGACGTCAACAACACCACATCATCATGACCTCATCATGTCATCACTGATGATGATGACGTCAACACCACCACATCATCATGACCTCATCATGTCATCACTGATGATGATGACGTCAACACCACCACATCATCATGACCTCATCATGTCATCACTGATGATGATGACGTCAACACCACCACATCATCATCATCATCATGTCATCACTGATGATGATGACGTCAACACCACCACATCATGACCTCATCATCATCATCATGTCATCAGTGATGATGAGGTCAACACTTGGTGACGTCATCATGATGATGTGGTGTTGCTAGTACAACTTGTGTTGATCAGGTCAGGTCAGGTTTGGTGGCTGGCTGATTCTAAATATGGCTTCCTCCTCCTCCTCCTCCTCCTCGTCCGTTGTTCTCTGGTGATGGAGATATGATGATATAATTACTGTGTCACAACATACAAGCCTCCTCCTCCTCTACCATCATCATTGTGGCATCAAGAGAAATGGCTTCGTACAAGTAACATTGGTTTATTTATGATTACATGATGATGATGATGATGATGACATCCACACATAATGGTGACGGTGACGAGCCCAACCTAGAAAGTTATATATCATCATGGTTCATCATGTCCTCACACATCTCACGTTTGTGCTCACCTGACCCACCACAATTACCTCCAATGATCCAGCACTCATCCACCATCACATGGGTATCCCAGTGTCCCAGGTATGGCTATCCCAGTCTCCCAGGTATGGGTATCCCAGTGTCCCAGGTATGGGTATCCCAGTGTCCCAGGTATGGGTATCCCAGTCTCCCAGGTATGGTTATCCCAGTGTCCCAGGTATGGGTATCCCAGTGTCCCAGGTATGGGTATCCCAGTCTCCCAGGTATGGGTATCCCAGTGTCCCAGGTATGGGTATCCCAGTGTCCCAGGTATGGGTATCCCAGTCTCCCAGGTATGGGTATCCCAGTGTCCCAGGTATGGTTATCCCAGTGTCCCAGGTATGAGTATCCCAGTGTCCCAGGTATGGGTATCCCAATGTCCCAGGTATGGGTATCCCAATGTCCCAGGTATGGGTATCCCAGTGTCCCAGGTATGGTTATCCCAGTGTCCCAGGTATGGGTATCCCAGTGTCCCAGGTATGGGTATCCCAATGTCCCAGGTATGGGTATCCCAGTGTCCCAGGTATGGGTATCCCAGTGTCCCAGGTATGGTTATCCCAGTGTCCCAGGTATGGGTATCCCAGTGTCCCAGGTATGGGTATCCCAGTGTCCCAGGTATGGGTATCCCAGTGTCCCAGGTATGGTTATCCCAGTGTCCCAGGTATGGGTATCCCAGTGTCCCAGGTATGGGTATCCCAGTGTCCCAGGTATGGGTATCCCAGTGTCCCAGGTATGGGTATCCCAATGTCCCAGGTATGGGTATCCCAGTGTCCCAGGTATGGTTATCCCAGTGTCCCAGGTATGGTTATCCCAGTGTCCCAGGTATGGGTATCCCAGTGTCCCAGGTATGGGTATCCCAGTGTCCCAGGTATGGTTATCCCAGTGTCCCAGGTATGGTTATCCCAGTGTCCCAGGTATGGGTATCCCAGTGTCCCAGGTATGGGTATCCCAATGTCCCAGGTATGGGTATCCCAGTGTCCCAGGTATGGTTATCCCAGTGTCCCAGGTATGGGTATCCCAGTGTCCCAGGTATGGTTATCCCAGTGTCCCAGGTATGGGTATCCCAGTGTCCCAGGTATGGGTATCCCAGTGTCCCAGGTATGGGTATCCCAGTGTCCCCGGGATCTTTCTTCCATGGTTCTTAAATCTTGGTGGAATGGTTGAGCCAGTTCCTCACTTAGGTTGTCTGGCCAAGTGGGTGTGGAGGTAATGCACTTTGATGTTCATTTTACAGCCAAGTTGAGGGAAAGAAAATGGCAGGTTGTCCACTAGTTCAGGGTAGTTATCTGCTTTATGGTGACCAAGACAATTCCTTACAACCACAGTGAACGAAGACCATGCCTCTGCCTCAACATTGGTCATTGAATCTTGGAAATGTGGGTCTTTCATGAGTTCCATGGTTTGTGACCCGTCGACAATACCTGCCTTCACCTTCTCCATGATCAGCGCTGGACATTTTCTGCATATGTAGTCAAAGCAGAGTGTCCTTCTTTGTTCCAAACCTTCACAAAGTGTTTCATTAAACCTAGTTTGATGTGCAGTGGTGGTACAATGATATTATCTCTGTCAACCAAGGGTTCTGCCATTACATTCTTGTCTCCAACCAACATGTTTTCTCTCAGAGACCATTGTTTTCTCAGCCAGTGCTCATCCTCAGCTCTACTATCCCAGAGACAGATAAAGCTGGGCTACGTGTTGTACCCACTCTGCTGACCCAGGAAAAAAGTCACCATCTTAAGATCCACACACATTAACCATTGGTGATGGTGGTATGATATCTTGTGTAAGACCAGGACGATTGTGTCCTGCTGTTCACTCATCATAGCTGAACCACCAATTGGGAGTGATCCATATTTGTTGTCATTGTGTAGAAGCACAACATGTTAAGCTCCACTCAGAACTACCTATGCTCGTGAGTGGTCCATTTATTGATAATTGCATTATCTGAAAACCTGCATCTGCTAGAAGGAAATGAAGGTCGTAATGTTAGTCAGTGGCGTAAATATACCTAGATTCATGTCTAAAATCTGAGACACCAAAATGGTTTTAAATATTTCCTCCCCAATATATATATATATATATATATATATATATATATATATATATATATATATATATATATATTATATATATATATATTATTATATTATATTATTTATTTTAATTTATATACTATGTACTATTTTCTTTATTATATATATAATTTTTGAATAAATTGTCATTTACTTTTCAAGTGCCAGAGGTTAGAAATTTTGTGTCAATTTAATTTTTTTTAATTCATTTCAGATATTATGTTTGTTTTCTAAATTTGTTTCTTTCATTTTTAATTATGTATATATTTGTATGTGTGTGTGTGTGTGTGTGTAGTGCGTATGTGTGTGTATGGGTGTGGGTGTGTGGGTCGGTTGTTGTTATATATGTTTTGTATACCTGGGGTTGGGGGTGGAAGTATTATTCAATAGTATTCCTAGCGTGTCGTTAGGAGATAAGCGACTAGAGGGTACTGGTGCGGGGGGCCGGAAATAAGCAATACCGGGTAGTTAATGTGATTTTAGGGGTTTAAAGTTGTTGGT
Source organism: Panulirus ornatus (assembly GCF_036320965.1). Lineage (NCBI taxonomy): Eukaryota > Metazoa > Arthropoda > Malacostraca > Decapoda > Palinuridae > Panulirus > Panulirus ornatus. The sequence goes on from NC_092231.1 coordinate 50,058,096, forward strand.
GTCAAGCGGGGTGGGAGACTGCATACTCGTAGGATAAGTGGGGGGTGCCGTAAGGGGGGGTGGTTTAATTGTGGGTTTTTTTGGAGTGTGGGTGGTGGGGGGTGGTTTGGTTAATGGTGGGGCGTTCGGCGCGGTGGGTTTACGATTTGCGATTGGGGGTGGGTTGGGGTAGTGGGGAGGGGTTTGGGGGGAGGGTGGTTGGATGGGGGGGTGGGGGGGGGGGGTGGTGGTGGTGTGGGGGGGGGAGAGTGTGTGGGTGGGGGGGGGGCGGGGGGGGGGTCGTGGGGGGGTGGTGGGGTGGGTGTTGGGGGTGTGGGGGTGGGGTTGGGGGGTGGGGGGGTTCGGGGGGGTTGGTGGGTGAGGTGGGGGGGGTGCGTGAGAGGGGGTGGGGACGGGAGGTGGATGGGGGGTGCGGTGGGTGCTGGCGGGTCGGTGAAGGGTGGGTGGTGGGTGGTTGGGGATTTGGGCGGTGGGGGTCTGGGCGGGTGAGGTGGGGGGGGGGGGGAGGGGGGGGGTGGGGGGGGGGGATAGGGGTGGTGGCGGGAGGGGTGGGGGGGGGGGGGGGGGGGGGGGGGGGGGGGGGGGGGGGGGGGGGGGGGGGGGGGGGGGGGGGGGGGGGGGGGGGGGGGGGGGGGGGGGGGGGGGGGGGGGGGGGGGGGGGGGGGGGGGGGGGGGGGGGGGGGGGGGGGGGGGGGGGGGGGGGGGGGGGGGGGGGGGGGGGGGGGGGGGGGGGGGGGGGGGGGGGGGGGGGGGGGGGGGGGGGTGGGGGGGGGGGGGGGGGGGGTGGGGGGGGGGGGGGGGGGGGGGGGGGGGGGGGGGGGGGGGGGGGGGGGGGGGGGGGGGGGGGGGGGGGGGGGGGGGGGGGGGGGGGGGGGGGGGGGGGGGGGGGGGGGGGGGGGGGGGGGGGGGGGGGGGGGGGGGGGGGGGGGGGGGGGGGGGGGGGGGGGGGGGGGGGGGGGGGGTGGGGGGGGGGGGGGGGGGGGGGGGGGGGGGGGGGGGGGGGGGGGGGGGGGGGGGGGGGGGGGGGGGGGGGTGGTGGGGTGGGTGATGGGGGGGGGGTGTTGGTGGGTGTGGTGGTGGGGTCTGGGGAGGGGAAGGGGGGGGGGGGGTGGTTGTGGTGGGTTGGGGGGGGGATGGAGGGTGTGTGTGGGGGGGTAGGGGTGCGGGTGGTGTGAGGGGGGTCGTGTTGAGGGGGATGAAAGGGGGGGGGGAGGGGGTCCGGTCGGTGGGTGGGGGTTGGGGGAGAGGGGGGGTTGGTGGGTTGGGGGCGTGTGGATTCTTTTTAGTTAGTTTAGTATATTTTTATTTAGATTTTTTTTTCTTTTTTCTTTTAGTATTTTTTAGTTTGTTTTTTATTTAGTTTTTAGTTTTATTTTTTAGTTTTTTTTTAAGTTTATATTCGTAGTTTTTAGCTTTTAGCTATTTTTTTAAGTTTAGATTTTAGTTATTATTATTTTTTTTTTTTTTTTTTTTTTTAGTTAGTTTTGAATTTTATATTAGGTGTTTTATATTTTTTTTTAGATTTTAGTTTTTTTTTTTTTTCTTTTTAGTTATTTTAGCCTTTGCTTTTTGTTTTTTTTTTTTAGTTTTTGTTCTTATTTTTTTTTGACTTTTTTTTTAGTTTGTTAGTTTTTATTAGTTTGTTTTACTTATTTTATTTAGTTTTTTTTTAGTTTTATGTTTGTTTTAATGTATTTTTTTTTTGTTTTGCGTTATGATTCTTGTTATAGTGAGAGGACATGAGCAAGGGAAAGGAGTGAAATACTCCTGAAACAGGAGTTGTGGGAGTATGTGATAGATGTATGTAAGTAAATTCTCGATTAATATGGGTAAAATTGAAAGTTGATGGAGAGGGTGGGTGATTATTGGTGCATTATATGCACATGGGCATGAGAAGTAAGATCATGAGGAGTCAAGTGTTTTGGGAGCAGATGAATGAGTGTGTTAGCGGTTTTGATGCTCGAGGACAGGGTTATAGGGATGGGTGATTTGAATGCAAAGGAGAGTAATGTGGCTAGTTGCGGGTATAATTGGTATGCATGGGGTGTTCAGTGTTGTAAATGGAAATGGTGAAGAGCTTGTAGATTTATGTGCTGAAAAAGGACTGATGATTGGGAATACCTGGTTTAAAAAGCGAGATATACATAAGTATACTTATGTAAGTAGGAGAGATGGCCAGAGAGCGTTATTGGATTACGTGTTAATTGACAGGCGTGCGAAAGAGAGACTTTTGGATGTTAATGTGCTGAGAGGTGCAACTGGAGGGATGTCTGATCATTATCTTGTGGAGGCTAAGGTGAAGATTAGTATGGGTTTTCAGAAAAGAGGAGTGAATGTTGGGGTGAAGAAGGTGGTGAGAGTAAGTGAGCTTGGGAAGGAGACCTGTGTGGGGAAGTACCAGGAGAGACTGTGTACAGAATGGAAAAAGGTGAGAACAATGGAAGTAAGGGGAGTGGGGGAGGAATGGGATGTATTTAGGGAATCAGTGATGGATTGCGCAAAAGATGCTTGTGGCATGAGAAGAGTGGGAGGTGGGCTGTTTAGAAAGGGTAGTGAGTGGTGGGATGAAGAAGTAAGAGTATTAGTGAAAGAGAAGAGAGAGGCATTTGGACGATTTTTGCAGGGAAAAAATGCAATTGAGTGGGAGAAGTATAAAAGAAAGAGACAGGAGGTCAAGAGAAAGGTGCAAGAGGTGAAAAAAAGGGCAAATGAGAGTTGGGGTGAGAGACTATCAGTAAATTTTAGGGAGAATAAAAAGATGTTCTGGAAGGAGGTAAATAAAGTGCGTAAGACAAGGGAGCAAATGGGAACTTCAGTGAAGGGCGTAAATGGGGAGGTGATAACAAGTAGCGGTGATGTGAGAAGGAGATGGAATGAGTATTTTGAAGGTTTGTTGAATGTGTCTGATGACAGAGTGGCAGATATAGGGTGTTTTGGTCGAGGTGGTGTGCAAAGTGAGAGGGTTAGGGAAAATGATTTGGTAAACAGAGAAGAGGTAGTAAAAGCTTTGCGGAAGATGAAAGCCGGCAAGGCAGCAGGTTTGGATGGTATTGCAGTGGAATTTATTAAAAAAGGGGGTGACTGTATTGTTGACTGGTTGGTAAGGTTATTTAATGTATGTATGACTCATGGTGAGGTGCCTGAGGATTGGCGGAATGCGTGCATAGTGCCATTGTACAAAGGCAAAGGGGATAAGGGTGAGTGCTCAAATTACAGAGGTATAAGTTTGTTGAGTATTCCTGGTAAATTATATGGGAGGGTATTGATTGAGAGGGTGAAGGCATGTACAGAGCATCAGATTGGGGAAGAGCAGTGCGGTTTCAGAAGTGGTAGAGGATGTGTGGATCAGGTGTTTGCTTTGAAGAATGTATGTGAGAAATACTTAGAAAAGCAAATGGATTTGTATGTAGCATTTATGGATCTGGAGAAGGCATATGATAGAGTTGATAGAGATGCTCTGTGGAAGGTATTAAGAATATATGGTGTGGGAGGCAAGTTGTTAGAAGCAGTGAAAAGTTTTTATCGAGGATGTAAGGCATGTGTACGTGTAGGAAGAGAGGAAAGTGATTGGTTCTCAGTGAATGTAGGTTTGCGGCAGGGGTGTGTGATGTCTCCATGGTTGTTTAATTTGTTTATGGATGGGGTTGTTAGGGAGGTAAATGCAAGAGTCCTGGAAAGAGGGGAAGTATGAAGTCTGTTGGGGATGAGAGAGCTTGGGAAGTGAGTCAGTTGTTGTTCGCTGATGATACAGCGCTGGTGGCTGATTCATGTGAGAAACTGCAGAAGCTGGTGACTGAGTTTGGTAAAGTGTGTGGAAGAAGAAAGTTAAGAGTAAATGTGAATAAGAGCAAGGTTATTAGGTACAGTAGGGGTGAGGGTCAAGTCAATTGGGAGGTGAGTTTGAATGGAGAAAAACTGGAGGAAGTGAAGTGTTTTAGATATCTGGGAGTGGATCTGTCAGCGGATGGAACCATGGAAGCGGAAGTGGATCATAGGGTGGGGGAGGGGGCGAAAATTTTGGGAGCCTTGAAAAATGTGTGGAAGTCGAGAACATTATCTCGGAAAGCAAAAATGGGTATGTTTGAAGGAATAGTGGTTCCAACAATGTTGTATGGTTGCGAGGCGTGGGCTATGGATAGAGATGTGCGCAGGAGGATGGATGTGCTGGAAATGAGATGTTTGAGGAAAATGTGTGGTGTGAGGTGGTTTGATCGAGTGAGTAACGTAAGGGTAAGAGAGATGTGTGGAAATAAAAAGAACGTGGTTGAGAGAGCAGAAGAGGGTGTTTTGAAGTGGTTTGGGCACATGGAGAGAATGAGTGAGGAAAGATTGACCAAGAGGATATATGTGTCGGAGGTGGAGGGAACGAGGAGAAGAGGGAGACCAAATTGGAGGTGGAAAGATGGAGTGAAAAAGATTTTGTGTGATCGGGGCCTGAACATGCAGGAGGGTGAAAGGAGGGCAAGGAATAGAGTGAATTGGAGCGATGTGGTATACAGGGGTTGACGTGCTGTCAGTGGATTGAATCAAGGCATGTGAAGCGTCTGGGGTAAACCATGGAAAGCTGTGTAGGTATGTATATTTGCGTGTGTGGACGTGTGTATGTACATGTGTATGGGGGGGGGGGGGTTGGGCCATTTCTTTCGTCTGTTTCCTTGCGCTACCTCGCAAACGCGGGAGACAGCGACAAAGTATAAAAAAAAAAGAAAAAAAAAATATATATATATATATATATATATATATATATATATTCTTTCTTTCTTTCAAACTATTCGCCATTTCCCGCGTTAGCGAGGTAGCGTTAAGAACAGAGGACTGGGCCTTGGAGGGAATATCCTCACCTGGCCCCCTTCTCTGTTCCTTGTTTTGGAAAATTAAAAAAAAAAACGAGAGGGGAAGATTTCCAGCCCCCCGCTCCCTCCCCTTTTAGTCGCCTTCTACGACACGCAGGGAATACGTGGGAAGTATTCTTTCTCCCCTATCCCCAGGGATAATATATATATATATATATATATATATATATATATATATGTATATATATATATATATATATATATATATATATATATATAGTGAGTATTTTGAAGGAATGTTGAATGTGTTTGATGATAGAGTGGCAGATATAGGGTGTTTTGGTCGAGGTGGTGTGCAAAGTGAGAGGGTTAGGAAAAATGATTTGGTAAACAGAGAAGAGGTAGTAAAAGCTTTGCGGAAGATGAAAGCCGGCAAGGCAGCAGGTTTGGATGGTATTGCAGAGGAATTTATTAAAAAATGGGGTGACTGTATTGTTGACTGGTTGGTAAGGTTATTTAATGTATGTATGACTCATGGTGAGGTGCCTGAAGATTGGCGGAATGCGTGCATAGTGCCATTGTACAAAGGCAAAGGGGATAAGAGTGAGTGCTCAAATTACAGAGGTATAAGTTTGTTGAGTATTCCTGGGAAATTATATGGGAGGGTATTGATTGAGAGGGTGAAGGCATGTACAGAGCATCAGATTGGGGAAGAGCAGTGTGGTTTCAGAAGTGGTAGAGGATGTGTGGATCAGGTGTTTGCTTTGAAGAATGTATGTGAGAAATACTTGGAAAAGCAAATGGATTTGTATATAGCATTTATGGATCTGGAGAAGGCATATGATAGAGTTGATAGAGATGCTCTGTGGAAGGTATTAAGAATATATGGTGTGGGAGGCAAGTTCTTAGAAGCAGTGAAAAGTTTTTATCAAGGATGTAAGGCATGTGTACGTGTAGGAATAGAGGAAAGTGATTGGTTCTCAGTGAATGTAGGTTTGCGGCAGGGGTGTGTGATGTCTCCATGGTTGTTTAATTTGTTTATGGATGGGGATGTTAGGGAGGTGAATGCAAGAGTTTTGGAAAGAGGGGCAAGTATGAAGTCTGTTGGGGATGAGAGAGCTTGGGAAGTGAGTCAGTTGTTGTTCGCTGATGATACAGCGCTGGTGGCTGATTCATGTGAGAAACTGCAGAAGCTGGTGACTGAGTTTGGTAAAGTGTGTGAAAGAAGAAAGTTAAGAGTAAATGTGAATAAGAGCAAGGTTATTAGGTACAGTAGGGTTGAGGGTCAGGTCAATTGGGAGGTTAGTTTGAATGGAGAAAAACTAGAGGAAGTAAAGTGTTTTAGATATCTGGGAGTGGATCTGGCAGCGGATGGAACCATGGAAGCGGAAGTGAATCATAGGGTGGGGGAGGGGGTGAAAATCCTGGGAGCCTTGAAGAATGTGTGGAAGTCGAGAACATCATCTCGGAAAGCAAAAATGGGTATGTTTGAAGGAATAGTGGTTCCAGCAATGTTGTATGGTTGCGAGGCGTGGGCTATGGATAGAGTTGTGCGCAGGAGGGTGGATGTGCTGGAAATGAGATGTTTGAGGACAATGTGTGTTGTGAGGTGGTTTGATCGAGTAAGTAATGTAAGGGTAAGAGAGATGTGTGGAAATAAAAAGAGCGTGGTTGAGAGAGCAGAAGAGGGTGTTTTGAAATGGTTTGGGCACATGGAGAGAATGAGTGAGGAAAGATTGACCAAGAGGATATACGTGTCGGAGGTGGAGGGAACGAGGAGAAGTGGGAGACCAAATTGGAGGTGGAAAGATGGAGTGAAAAAGATTTTGTGTGATCGGGGCCTGAACATGCAGGAGGGTGAAAGGAGGGCAAGGAATAGAGTGAATTGGATCGATGTGGTATACCGGCGTTGACGTGTTGTCAGTGGATTGAATCAGGGCATGTGGGGCGTCTGGGGTAAACCATGGAAAGCTGTGTAGGTATGTATATTTGCGTATGTGGACGTATGTATATACATGTGTATGGGGGTGGGTTGGGCCATTTCTTTCATCTGTTTCCTTGCGCTACCTCGCAAACGCGGGAGACAGCGACAAAGCAAAAAAAAATAAAAAAAATATATATATATATATATATATATATATATATATATATATATATATATATATATATATATATATATATATATGTGTGCATTATTACATGACAGCTAGAGACTAAGTGTGAACGAATGGGGCCTTTCTTGTCTTTTCCTAGTGCTACCTCGCACACATGAGGGGGGAGGGTGTTGTTATTCCATGTGTGACGGGGTGGTGATGGGAATGAATAAAGGCAGAGAGTATGAATTATGTACATGGGTATATATGTATATGTCTGTGTGTGTATATATATGTATACATTGAGATGTATAGGTATGTATATGTGCTGTGTGTGGACGTGTATGTATACACATGTGTATGTGGGTGGGTTGGCCCATCCTTTCGTCTGTTTCCTTGCGCTACTTCTCTAACGCGGGAGACAGCGAGTAAGCAAAATAAATAAATAGAATATATATATATATATATATATATATATATATATATATATATATATATATATATATATATATATATATATATATATATATATATATATATATATCAACAATTCCTACGATCCACTTTACAAGACTAACAAGAAAATCAAAAGGTTGGCTACATTGAATTTCATAATTTCGAATATTTTGATGAGAGAGAGAGAGAGAGAGAGAGAGAGAGAGAGAGAGAGAGAGAGAGAGAGAGAGAGAGAGAGAGAGAGAGAGAGAGAGAGAGAGAGAGAGAGAGAGAGAGAGAGAGAGAGAGAGAGAGAGAGAGAGAGAGAGAGAGAGAGAGAGAGAGAGAGAGAGAGAGAGAGGCAAAAGGAAGGTAATAAATTCACAGCACACAGGAAAGCTGCTCAGTCGTGGTTATCTCACATGTTTTCACTAACATCGAGAGTTAAGTAGTACAAATGCCATTTCAAAATGCTTGGGACACTTCAATTTGTTCTTGTATGAAAACATACAACTGAACCAAGTCAGTCTTTTATAAGGTTAAAACTACTAATGATATTAGAATAACATGCAAATTTATGATGGACGACTGAAAATGGGCCTTGATGGCTAGGCTAAGACCATTTATCGTTGTCCATGATAGCAAGGCTAAGATCATTTATCATTTACCATGATGGCAAGGCTAAGATCGCTTATCATTTACCATGATGGCAAGGCTAAGATCATTTATCATTTACCATGATGGCAAGGCTAAGATCATTTATCATTGTCCATGATAGTAAGGCTAAGATCATTTATCATTTACCATGATGGCTAGGCTAAGATCATTTATCGCTGTCCATGATGGTTAGGCTAAGATCACTTTTCGTTGTCCATAATGGTTAGGCTAAGTCATCTATCGCTGACCATGATAGCTAGTCTAAGATCATTTATCGTTGTCCATGTTACAATCTGGGTCCAGCCCGAGCTGTAGGGGATAGAAGACCTCCAAGATAATACTAGCCAGACTCTAAGAACATTTAAGATCATAAGAACATTATCCAGTCGTCTTTTACTTATCAGGAAATACGTTTGTATGCAACTCTTAGCTGATAAGAGATGTTTGATCTCTTATCACCCAGAACTCACCACGAGGAGGTGGTTGCATGTCGAGTTCCATAATTTTTTCCCGTTTTAAATAAATATTTTAATTTCCTCTAAAATAAACGTCTATCCCGTTTTAAGATATGTAAAAATAATAATTTCCTCTAAAACAAAGTTGTTTTTGTGAGGTAGATAGTTGAGGAAGGGCACCTCATTTCCTGCCCTTCCTCTGGTTCCGTTGGCCCCCTCCTCTGGTACGCCTCCTCGGACTGACCTCATCACCTTCTTCAGCTCACCAATAATAAGTGGCAGAGCTGGTCTCTCTGAGGGGTCGCTGTGGGTCGCTGTTTGGTAAAGATCCTGGAGGCTTTCCCGCACACCCTGCTTCCTGACCAGGATGGACACGTGCCTCATTACATGCCCAAAAGAGAAGACGTCACTGGCTGGGGAGACCGGCTTGCGCTCCCTGACCTCAGGGGCCAACCACAGGTCAGGAACATTGTACTCAACGCAGCTTCCCTTCTTAACGCTCAAGCCGAAGTCGATGATGTGAAACTCTGGCTTGTCACCCATCGTCACCGTCACATTCTCGACCTTGACGTCATTATGGACAATGTTTTTCTTATGGATTTCCATCAGCCGACGAGCGACCATGATGGCGGACTCGACCAGTTCCTCGTCCGACCGACATGTTCTCATGTACTTATCATAAGGCTGGCCAGTGTGGCTTAAGATGATCAGTGGGGGATTGCGGCACACTGCTCGAAGGAGAGGGGCTCCTCCAGCCCCAGCCAGTCTCCTGTGAATGTCGGCTTCATCCATAAGACTTTTCCAACTCACTCCGTCCAGAAGGGTTTTGATGACGCAACACGATCCACGGAACAACACCGTTTCAATCTTGGCGTTGCCTCCCCGACCCACCTCTCTCATGACCACCAGGTCATTTACATCCTTCTGGGTCAACTTTACAACTGGAACACTCATTTTGATTCCGGCCTGAGGCGCACTTACCAAATTTTCTCCTTGCCGGAGAGTGTGAGAGGAGATGTTGTCGGTACGGAGTCCCATCCTCAAATGATTACACTTCTCTCGCCGCCGGCCTTATATACCCCTGGGTTATGTGACGTCACATAACCAGATCTATCCAGATTAAATCCATACAAATCCGGATATATAGACGGATTCATTTAGTTTTGTTGCGATCATTATTTGATGAAATCTAGAGGTGTCGAAGAAATAGTCAAGATGGCTAGTGGTGTTGAGAGTGTAGTGAAGATGGCTAGAGATGTTGAAGGATCTAAATAGTTTCGAAATACCAATACTTTTTGAATCAATAAATCATTATAAATACTAATAAGACAAAAAACACTTTGACGAAAACTTAGCCATTTTCAAGCATCAGAATAAAAGGATATGAGGTAAATGGCTTTTGGGAAATCCTTGTTGAATAGTACACAGTTACTTTCTGAAAATACGCAAACACACACACACACACACAGACACACACATACACACACACACACACGCACACAAACCTAGAGAACATACCATGAAATTAGGACAATATTGTTCAAATACATTCAGAGAAGCAATTTTAAAGTTTATATAAGAGTGGTTGATGAATGGAATAAGAAGAATGAGGTCATGGTTAAGGCAGACACCATACATAAATCTTACAAGTTGTATAATAGTACAGAATGTTCTAGAGATTTGGCCTGGCGAGTGTAGAACTCTCTCCTCACACAGTAAAAATAGGTAATTACACACTCACAGATTCAGAGGTTATCATGTTGAAGGAGAGGTGAAAACTGAGGATTCAAATCAAAGAACAATAAGAAGCGTCATGATGAGATGGGAGAGGGAATTGGTAAATTGACAAATATAGTTTAATCTAAAACATGAACGGTAAATCACTTCGACTGAGGAAAGTCAAGTGGAAAACATAGAAAATGAAAGACCAAAGAGAAGAATTTTGAACATCTGGGATAACATATAATGTGAGGAAACACGATTTCACCAAATGAGCTTTAGTTAACGCTTCTGGTACAGTGTATATACATATATATATATATATATATATATATATATATATATATATATATATATATATATATATATATATATATATATATATATTTTTTTTTTTTTTTTTTTTTTTACTTTGTCGCTGTCTCCCGCGTTTGCGAGGTAGCGCAAGGAAACAGACGAAAGAAATGGCCCCACCCCCCCCCCCCCATACACATGTACATATACACGTCCACACACGCAAATATACATACCTACACAGCTTTCCATGGTTTACCCCAGACGCTTCACATGCCTTGCTTCAATCCACTGACAGCACGTCAACCCCTGTATACCACATGACTCCAATTCACTCTATTTCTTGCCCTCCTTTCACCCTCCTGCATGTTCAGGCCCCGATCACACAAAATCTTTTTCACTCCATCTTTCCACCTCCAATTTGGTCTCCCTCTTCTTCTCGTTCCCTCCACCTCCGACACATATATCCTCTTGGTCAATCTCTCCTCACTCATTCTCTCCATGTGCCCAAACCATTTCAAAACACCCTCTTCTGCTCTCTCAACCAAGCTCTTTTTATTTCCACACATCTCTCTTACCCTTACGTTACTTACTCGATCAAACCACCTCACACCACACATTGTCCTCAAACATCTCATTTCCAGCACATCCATCCTCCTACGCACAAATCTATCCATAGCCCACGCCTCGCAACCATACAACATTGTTGGAACCACTATTCCCTCAAACATACCCATTTTTGCTTTCCGAGATAATGTTCTCGACTTCCACACATTTTTCAAGGCTCCCAAAATTTTCGCCCCCTCCCCCACCCTATGATCCACTTCCGCTTCCATGGTTCCATCCGCTGACAGATCCACTCCCAGATATCTAAAACACTTCACTTCCTCCAGTTTTTCTCCATTCAAACTCACCTCCCAATTGACTTGACCCTCACCCCTACTGTACCTAATAACCTTGCTCTTATTCACATTTACTCTCAACTTTCTTCTTCCACACACTTTACCAAACTCAGTCACCAGCTTCTGCAGTTTCTCACATGAATCAGCCACCAGCGCTGTATCATCAGCGAACAACAACTGACTCACTTCCCAAGCTCTCTCATCCCCAACAGACTTCATACTTGCCCCTCTTTCCAGGACTCTTGCATTTACCTCCCTTACAACCCCATCCATAAACAAATTAAACAACCATGGAGACATCACACACCCCTGCCGCAAACCTACATTCACTGAGAACCAATCACTTTCCTCTCTTCCTACACGTACACATGCCTTACATCCTCGATAAAAACTTTTCACTGCTTCTAACAACTTTCCTCCCACACCATATATTCTTAATACCTTCCACAGAGCATCTCTATCAACTCTATCATATGCCTTCTCCAGATCCATAAATGCTACATACAAATCCATTTGCTTTTCTAAGTATTTCTCACATACATTCTTCAAAGCAAACACCTGATCCACACATCCTCTACCACTTCTGAAACCGCACTGTTCTTCCCCAATCTGATGCTCTGTACATGCCTTCACCCTCTCAATCAATACCCTCCCATATAATTTACCAGGAATATACATATATATACATGTACTTATGTGTGTGTGTGTGTGTGTGTGTGTGTGTGTGTGTGTGTGTGCGTGTGTGTACGGATAAACTTTAATGCTGGCCAGGGTGTACTGGTGATGCCTTTGACCTAAAATGTAAGTTCAAGCCCGTAGGCCGACCCTGCACTTAGCTTGAAACCTTTTGTGTTCACTGTAATCTTCTTTACTACATCTCCTCTCCTTAATCCCTTTATCTTCACTATGCAAGGCTTATTATAATCTTCACTACAACCTCATCTTCATATGACATTATCTTGACTAAGCTGGTTTCAAGGAAGGCTTTAGATTTTTCCGCTCACACAAACAACGTACTTACACGGCGCCCCACGAGTGTAAAACTCCCTCCTAATACAGTGCAAATAGATGATTACACACACCTACACACACCACCACCACTAACAATACACAGAGAAATAGCCTTTTCGGTTGGCTTTGGATCCGCCCTAGAACGTAGTTTGGAGGATTTGGGGGATCAGGTCAATAAGGTTAAGTTCACTACAACCTCATATTCCCTAACGTGTATCTTCACTACTAGCTTATTTTCACTTAATCATATCTTCACTATACCCTCTTCTTCACTACACCGTTATTTCTACCATACCATCATCATTGTACTCCCTGATGATTACTAAAAGTAGTTTTTATCTTCACTACATAATCATTTTGAATGAACTTTACTCTTCAATAACCCTTATCTCTACTACATTCGTATCTTCACTACATTCGTATTTTCGCCACAACCTATCTTGACAGTATCCTTATCATCACTATACTCTTCCTCACTACACTCTCATCTTAACATCATCCTTCTGTTTACCGAACTTAGTTCAAAGTCTGACTTGAACGTAGCTTTGGAAAGTTTGTGTTCCTCATTGTGTTACCTCCTTATCATCATTGTAAAGGCAATTGTCACCTCTCCCTAACTAAACCCTCATCGTCACTACACTCTCATCATTATCATTACTTCTTGATGTTCAATACAAATTTTAACATATACATTTATCTTCACTACAGAATAATTTTCATTGCACTTTAATCTTCATTACTCCTTGTTTCAGCTACATCCATATCTTCCATTCATTCTTATATCTTATATTAATTACATCTTTACAATATCTTTATATCTTCTCTGTTCCGTCTTTTGGAAAATTGAAAGTGAGAGTAAAGGATTTCCGGCCTTCTGCTCCCTCCTCTTTAAGTCACCTTGTACGACACGCAGGGAATACGTGGGAAGTATACTTTCTTCCCTATCCCCAGGGATAACAGCATCTGGTGTTCCCAGACGGTCACCCATCCAAGTACTAACCAGACCCAACGTTGCTTAACTTGACTGATCGGACGATATATATATATATATATATATATATACATATATATATATATATATATATATATATATATATATATATATATATATATATATATATATATGTATATATATATATATATATATAACACGGAAAACAATGAATTTCCCAAATAACTAAAATGGAAGCGCCGGGGTTTGAACCCGGGTCCTCTCGCATGCCAAGCGAGTGCTCTACCACTGAGCTACGCCCCCAAGAACATATTTTGTGACATAGTATTATATGAAGCACTGAGATTACCACGGCAAAATAGTGTTTGACCGACCGTTGACGACTAGCCGGCAAAATAACCACAGGGTAATTCTCCATGTTGCTGTCGTGTTTTCCTCTCAATTTTCCACGAAGAAATGAGTTTTAATTTTTTATTGTCGTTGCAATAGACTGGAACTAAGCAATAGACTGGAACTATGCAATAGACTGGAACTATACAATAGACTGGAACTAAGCTGACCTGGTATGAGGTCAGAGCCCTCATTATCATCCCTGCTAACTACCGGAAGCAGATTAAGTCGTTCCACAACCGATGTCCGGCCCATGTTAACTCTGATGTGCCCAGCAGTTGGAGGAGGATCGCCAGAAGCTTCTGGAAGATTTCAAGGACGTCTTGGTGGACCTGACCCTTTCAGATAAGGTCGAAAACCACAATTTATTGTGAAGATCTTCACTATAACGTTGGACGAACATACTGAATGTTGCACACATGTGATGCGGACAAAATGAAAAAATATAAAGACAAAAAATATGTCTGGTGTGGGTCTCGAACCCACGACCTTGAGTGTGTGAGACTCACGCTCTACCACTGAGCTAACCAGACAATAGAAAATACGTCTGTTTCTTCAATATGAATTAATGAAAATCTTTGCGAGGCAGCGTTAAGAAAAGAGAGATGTCTTTGACGAAATTTACTTGTTTGGCTCCTTCTTTTGTTCCTCAGTATCGAAAGTAAACATAGTGAAGGATATATATATATATATATATATATATATATATATATATATATATATATATATATATATATATATATATATATATATATATATGTATATATCCCTGGGGATAGGGGAGAAAGAATACTTCCCACGTATTCCCTGCGTGTCGTAGAAGGCGACTAAAAGGGGAGGGAGCGGGGGGCTGGAAATCCTCCCCTCTCGTTTTTTTTTTTATTTTTTTTTTCCAAAAGAAGGAACAGAGAAGGGGGCCAGGTGAGGATATTCCCTCAAAGGCCCAGTCCTCTGTTCTTAGCGCTACCTCGCTAATGCGGGAAATGGCGAATAGTATGAAAAAAAAAAAAAATATATATATATATATATATAAATATATATATATATATTGGAAAGGATCACATATATATATATATATATATATATATATATATATATATATATATATATATATATATATATATATATATATATATATATATATATATATATATATATATATATATTGGAAAGGATCACAATTTTGTGCGTGATCAAGTATATTCCCATCAGTCCCAAGTGCACTTTCGTGTAATAATCACATCATCATGGGAGACACAAGTGAGAAATATAACAGTCAGTTGATGATATACAACGAAGAGACGTAGCTAGGACGCCATATGGTAAACATGTGATTGTCCAAGACAGACAACAAGCGTATCATAAACTTATTATGTGGACAAGAAGGTGAATTGTTTACACATTTTATCAACATTAAAGTTATCCAATTTGTATACACCATCACTAATATTAAGATTATAATTCTTTGTGCATTCAACAATAAAAGATTCAATGATATTTCTCGTGGTAGTGGATATAGAGTTAATAACTGAGATGGCATTATCAACTCTAACTCCAGTACAACGAGAAATATCATTGAATCTTCTATTATTAAATGTATAACTGAGATGGCATTATCAACTCAACTCCAGTACAACGAGAAATATCATTGAATCTTCTATTATTAAATGTATAACTGAGATGGCATTATCAACTCAACTCCAGTACTACGAGAAATATCATTGAATCTTCTATTATTAAATGTATAACTGAGATGGCATTATTAACTCTAACTCCAGTACAACGAGAAATATCATTGAATCTTCTATTATTAAATGTATAACTGAGATGGCATTATTAACTCTAACTCCAGTACAACGAGAAATATCATTGAATCTTCTATTATTAAATGTATAACTGAGATGACATTATTAACTCTAACTCCAGTACAACGAGAAATATCATTGAATCTTCTATTATTAAATGTATAACTGAGATGACATTATTAACTCTAACTCCAGTACAACGAGAAATATCATTGAATCTTCTATTATTAAATGTATAACTGAGATGGCATTATTAACTCTAACTCCAGTACAACGAGAAATATCATTGAATCTTCTATTATTAAATGTATAACTGAGATGGCATTATTAACTCTAACTCCAGTACAACGAGAAATATCATTGAATCTTCTATTATTAAATGTATAACTGAGATGGCATTATTAACTCTAACTCCAGTACAACGAGAAATATCATTGAATCTTCTATTATTAAATGTATAACTGAGATGGCATTATCAACTCTAACTCCAGTACAACGAGAAATATCATTGAATCTTCTGTTATTAAATGTATAACTGAGATGGCATTATTAACTCTAACTCCAGTACAACGAGAAATATCATTGAATCTTCTATTATTAAATGTATAACTGAGATGGCATTATTAACTCTAACTCCAGTACAACGAGAAATATCATTGAATCTTCTATTATTAAATGTATAACTGAGATGGCATTATTAACTCTAACTCCAGTACAACGAGAAATATCATTGAATCTTCTATTATTAAATGTATAACTGAGATGGCATTATTAACTCTAACTCCAGTACAACGAGAAATATCATTGAATCTTCTATTATTAAATGTATAACTGAGATGGCATTATTAACTCTAACTCCAGTACAACGAGAAATATCATTGAATCTTCTATTATTAAATGTATAACTGAGATGGCATTATCAACTCTAACTCCAGTACAACGAGAAATATCATTGAATCTTCTATTATTAAATGTATAACTGAGATGACATTATTAACTCTAACTCCAGTACAACGAGAAATATCATTGAATCTTCTGTTATTAAATGTATAACTGAGATGGCATTATTAACTCTAACTCCAGTACAACGAGAAATATCATTGAATCTTCTATTATTAAATGTATAACTGAGATGGCATTATTAACTCTAACTCCAGTACTACGAGAAATATCATTGAATCTTCTATTATTAAATGTATAACTGAGATGGCATTATCAACTCTAACTCCAGTACAACGAGAAATATCATTGAATCTTCTATTATTAAATACACAAAGAATTATAAACCTTAATGAAAGCAACATGGCGGTCAAACTATGAGATGCAGAAATGAAGTTTATGAATGGAATATCAGTGAGACGAACTAGTTGATGAATGATGAATGAAAGTGTAATAAAGTCATGATGAATGAATGAAAGTGTAATAAAGTCATGATGAATGAATGAAAGTGTAATAAAGTCATGATGAATGAATGAAAGTGTAATAAAGTCATGATGAATGAATGAAAGTGTAATAAAGTCATGATGAATGAATGAAAGTGTAATAAAGTCATGATGAATGAATGAAAGTGTAATAAAGTCATGATGAATGAATGAAAGTGTAATAAAGTCATGATGAATGAATGAAAGTGTAATAAAGTCATGATGAATAAATGAAAGTGTAATAAAGTCATGATGAATGAATGAAAGTGTAATAAAGTCATGATGAATGAATGAAAGTGTAATAAAGTCATGATGAATGAATGAAAGTGTAATAAAGTCATGATGAATGAATGAAAGTGTAATAAAGTCATGATGAATGAATGAAAGTGTAATAAAGTCATGATGAATGAATGAAAGTGTAATAAAGTCATGATGAATGAATGAAAGTGTAATAAAGTCATGATGAATGAATGAAAGTGTAATAAAGTCATGATGAATGAATGAAAGTGTAATAAAGTCATGATGAATGAATGAAAGTGTAATAAAGTCATGATGAATGAATGAAAGTGTAATAAAGTCATGATGAATGAATGAAAGTGTAATAAAGTCATGATGAATGAATGAAAGTGTAATAAAGTCATGATGAATGAATGAAAGTGTAATAAAGTCATGATGAATGAATGAAAGTGTAATAAAGTCATGATGAATGAATGAAAGTGTAATAAAGTCATGATGAATGAATGAAAGTGTAATAAAGTCATGATGAATGAATGAAAGTGTAATAAAGTCATGATGAATGAATGAAAGTGTAATAAAGTCATGATGAATGAATGAAAGTGTAATAAAGTCATGATGAATGAATGAAAGTGTAATAAAGTCATGATGAATAAATGAAAGTGTAATAAAGTCATGATGAATAAATGAAAGTGTAATAAAATCATGATGAATAAATGAAAGTGTAATAAAGTCATGATGAATAAATGAAAGTGTAATAAAGTCATGATGAATGAATGAAAGTGTAATAAAGTCATGATGAATAAATGAAAGTGTAATAAAGTCATGATGAACGAATGAAAGTGTAATAAAATCATGATGAATAAATGAAAGTGTAATAAAGTCATGATGAATGAATGAAAGTGTAATAAAATCATGATGAATGAATGAAAGTGTAATAAAGTCACAGTTTAAAAGAACAAAATATGAATGGCACCAGGGAAGAGTCCCAGGTAAATGGAAGGGTTGAAAAGTTCGCGTTATATGACGAGTTTTTACAGATTATACAAATTTCCTTTCCATATATAGAACTTGATGGTTGTGGTTAGTTCTAGAGACAAAGTTTAAAGGTTTGTGTTTCAGAGATGAACCACAAAGGATATCGTTTAATTAACTGACATTAAAATTTTTCAGTTAAGTTAAGCATTTTGTACAATAGCTGTAATTTGACGGAGTTAAAAGTTCGCATTTTCATTACAATTATGATTTAAAAGTTTGAGATTCAATGATGGTTTGCACAAGCTTAACGTACATTTAAGTTTTGTGTTTATATGACGTATCTTAAAGGACTCTGGTAAAATAACGCAGCTGGAAGGTTTACGTTCAAATGACGGTGTTTAAATGTTTATTGATGAATGGTAGATTTAAATGGATAGATTTTAAGTTCGCGTTTTCATGAGCGACTTTAAACCTTGTGGTTAAATGTCACAGTTTAAATGTTGGTATGTACAATGTTGACCAGATGGCGGTAGTGTGTAGACACAGCCATACCAGGTCGTATTTATCATCATTAAAGTCACCTTCCTTACTTACTTATGGCGGCGATGAAATTCACTGGTTCTTGATTGTGCACCAATTAACCTATCAGATAATGGTACAATGTTTGCCTGGTGTTGCATATATCACGTCTGTTGTTGAAACACAAGAATGCCAGGTGACTTTGGGAGTGGATGATAATGTAAAGATCAATATTAATGTGGGAAATCTTGAACCGCCATCACCAGACACAACACATGTTTGGATCTGGCGGGGGGAGGGACTTGCCTGTGACGTCACGATGCCCCGCCTCCAGCCTGGCGCCGCTCTGTGTGTGTGTGTGTGTGTGTGTAGTCCCTGGGTTCATGTTGGCCACAGCCACCCACCGGCCGGTGGTCAGGTCAGTGTGTGTGTGTGTGTGTAGTCCCTGGGTTCATGTTGGCCACAGCCACCCACCGGCCGGTGGTCAGGTCAGTGGGCGGTGTGTGTGTGTGTGTGTGTGTGTGTGTAGTCCCTGGGTTCATGTTGGCCACAGCCACCCACCGGCCGGGCGGGCGGTAGTTTATAACTAAGTTTATAACGAGTGGTGATGTGGGTCTTTCGGTTCATTGTGTTGATGAAGGAGTGCCAGTTATCTGTTTGCCTCTATATGATTAAGTTAATGATAGATTTATTTAAGAATATTGATTTGATCTCTGATTTCTATCAGTGGTGAGTGGTTATGTGTAAGGTGGTTTCTTTACTTTACGATGTGTGTAATTTATGGGAGTAGGTAGTAGTTTGTAGGAAGCTAACAACCAGGGAGGTATATTACCAGTACTAACCGCCTGGGTATCTGGAGGGTTAGTGACGCCTGTTTAGTGATCCAGCACTCAGGTGGTCGTCACGTTGCACTCCTCTGACCCAGGTAGCTGTCTTTTGTATTGACTGGGTGAGCTGGATGGAGTGTGCTCAGGATGGGTAAGTGGTCACAGGATGGTTGCCGTAGCATCCTTCCATGTAATGCTGGTGTGAGCAGAATGTTGTTTCACAAAGTTAGCTGTAGGAGGTGGTGGACTGGGAGTCTGGTTGGTTGGTTGGTTGCATAGGTTAAGTATACTGAGAAGTTACAGTTGAAGAGATTCACCTCAGAGATCATAAGTGTGAATGCTGAACAAAGTGGACATTCAAATCTTTAATAATGGTAGCATCTTACCGAGGTTCTGCTGTTGGGTAGTGTATCTTATGGGGTATGTAGAGTGAGGAGGTATGCAGATGTTGATTATCTTGCACCTAGTACTGTGTTTATAGGATATTGTTGTTGTCTGTGAGCTGTTGTATGGTGTCAGTTGTGGAGAAAATTTTGGTTTGGTGGATAAGTGTTATGAGTACCTACTCCTTGTCTGTTATTTCTTACAGCTGTGAGATCTGGATGTGAGACTAGCTTCTTAGATGAGTGCTACAAGGATACTGCATTCTCTTAATTAGCTGAGAATTTCTGTGTATTTGATCTTATCATTACTAGCACTGAATTGCAAAATCTTTAGTTTGTCATTGCAGTTCTGTGGCGTAGAATGATCTATTTGTGAAGACTGAAAATGCGCATTCTGTAATGCTGTTTATTGGAAATTTGTGCTCGAGGTGAAGGTGTTTGTGACGGAGTTTTGTAAGTTATTTTCTGAATGGCTGCTGTACGTCCAGTGTTCTGAGTAGTCTCCAGTGGATGACAGTGATATACAGTGGAGGTGATACCACTGACTGTAGTTAAAGCACAAATTGTAGTAGTGCGTTTTGATATAATTGGCACTATGAACACATGTCATAAGCTGGAATTAGTAGTTAGATGACCTGGTCATTACCTCCCTGTAGTTAACACATATGTGTGAATTCTTCAGATGCCTGAGTATAACCTTAAATAACACACTGCACAAAAATTAACTTTACACCAGTGAATGAGAGGTCTCAAATTGATCACCTGTTAGCTTTAAAGAGGTTGGTATGTTATCAGATCTTTTAGTCGTTATGTCATTACATTACTTTGAAAGTGAAAATACCATTTTTATACTAGTTTTCTGAAGAGACGTAGTAAGAGCAATGGTAAAGGGAAAAAAATATTGTCAATCACACCAATGGGAAAAAGATATTGCTAAGGTCATTAAAGGAAAAATAATATTGTTAAGCTTACTAAAGGAAAAAAATATTGTTGTTAAGGTTATGGCAGTATAGATTTCCCATATAATATCCTTCATGTCGAAATATACAAGGAGTAGAAATATGGCATTAAATCAATATCCCAACGATGGTCTAATTCAAGAAACAAAACTGATAACTAAAACACACAACACCACAGTGGCAGTCGGTAAGGGAGCTGTGAACATGGTTTAATACAAACATAATATTATGATCGTAGGAAGACTCTCCATATATAATATATCAAATAAGAAACAAAAATAGCCTCTAACATAGAAGCTGAAGATAACATATGGAAAACACAGCACTAAAATGTCCAGGATAAAAATATAATAACCTTAAACACAAAACTGACTGCAATCATGTACATAAACTAATTTACTGGTAAACAATAACACTGAGAGGAATACATATGAAAATTATTGGTTTGATGCAAGGTACAAAAAAAAGGCAACTGGAGGTGTACAGTACATAGCAAAGATAAACAATGAAACAGTTTACATGGATTAGTAATATTACAGCCAATTTTGTTGTCGCTAGACTGGTGAAGCCATAATGCAAGAATAAACTGGAGACCAAATATAAGAATCAAAAGTACATAACGTGTTGTGAAAACTGGTACCAGATTGAAATAATTAAACACAAGAAGATAGATATCAGCATAAAGCATGGAAAATCCATGAAATAAAATTAAAAATATAATAATCATAGTTACACACATATGAATATTTCATGCAGTTTCAAGGAAAAACAAACTAGCTCAACTGAATACTTTAATGTGGCAACATGAGGAAAAGAGAAAAGCTTTGGAAATGATTTACATCTTGTACGACAATGTTACTTCACAATAAAAGTATTCTCTTAAACAGGGTCATCTTGGGGCTCAGCGAGGCCGTTCCTTTCAAATTACAGTCTGCGTACACCATCCAAATATATTAGTGCGAATGGAAAATTTAGGTAGGCTAAACATTAATTGAAAACATCAGGGGAGACCCATTATGAAGAAGAACAAAGTAACTTGTCAACTTTACCTTTTACTGCAGATAATATCTGAAGAATTAATTTCAATGAGTCCCTAACTTTACAGAGATGCAGAAGTGTCTTGTTCCTCTAAAAAACATAAAGAACAAAATGCTAATCAGCAGCGTAGTTACAAGAGGATGGAGGGGAGGCCCCAGGAACCACCAACTGTTTAGGGTTTTTATGATATCCAATTCTGCCTAGCTCCTAGGTTGCCATCCAGTCAATTTGGCCGTGATAATCTTGGCAAATCTATCCCCAAGGGTCCCAAATATCTAAACGCCAGTGGTAAATAGCACCTCGACTTAACTCAAAATATCACATATTGTTTACTTGACACTTATAGAGCCTAGCTTTCATGTGGTAATCAATAAGATTTGAAAAAGAACTTTGTCTAAATACAACACAAACACTTTAAACAGCTATTGATAGAAATGAGAAGAAACATACTAATTAATAATAACAAATATAACCAAACCTGTAACTTTTATTCTGTCCCTTACCACCATGCATGTCTGTTCAAACAAAACAAACTGACCAAAAATAATTCTTTATGAACGTCTCGATTAACTAGAATTTCCCAAGAAACAATAACATATAAGAGAAGTTTTAGTGTGCAAACAAAACAAATACTTAAAACAGCTAACACAAAAGTAAAAAATAGATATCATAAATGATCATAAATTAAAGCCAGTAACTATCAATAGCTGTCGTTTACACTCACGAATGGCTGACCCGTACCATATTTTGGTCTTCCGCTTCACGTACAAATCTTGACCTATAACAATTCTAAATTATAATTACTATAATTTTCTTTAATCATTATATTACAATTTTCTTATGTTAATAACTAGTATAACAAACACAAACAAAAACTGTAGAACTATCAGAAGACAAATTTCAGGCAGCAACTATGAACAAGCGGGAAGGTTTGATCATTTCTCTCCTGCTCCTGCCTCTCTCTCCATCTCCCATATGGCCTTCCCATACACCAAGATGATATATATATATATATTTATATATATATATATATATATATATATATATATATATATATATATATATATATATATATATATATATATATATATATATCTGGCCAATTCCTTGATCAACTTTGTTAACGTAGGTTGCATAAAATATACAAAATCACTAACCTCATTACAGGTTACTATATCATAAGAAATAATTTCATAGATTTTTGTTTATACTCCATAGATTTGAGACACTTTAAAAGCCTAGCTTGTATACTAAGATTTTCATCCTCTGAGCGAAGCCATACAATAATCGTCCTTATCTAGTCTGAGCATTGGATAGCCTCCTGATGATCAAGATTGCTGTTTTGGTTGTCCGTTTCCCTTGTTACTGCTGCGTCTCACTGCACACCTTACATGAGTGCCTTCCACAGTAATAGGGACAGCTGCTGGGCCTCACTGTAGCTACTTCTGGGACGGTTGCCAATCTTCCTCGTATTCCCTCATGACCACAGCGCCAAACCGACTCCCGCCATCAGGCCGAAACACACAAACATTTCTGACAAAATTGAGACAACCGCTTTCGCGTCAGTTTTGACACCAAGTGAATTCATACGACAATTACGTTCAAGATGCTTGGTTTTTCGTTCATGGATTGAACAGAAGCAACCAACGATGGTTGCTACTGCCCAATCCATGAAGTCCCCCCCACCACGGAAAGGTAACCAAGCTTCAGGGGGGATGGGTGTTTACCCTGACGCCAACGGAGAAACTCAATACAATATTTTTATTATAACTTTCCTTAATCTTGAAAAATGAATCAATCAGAGGGAACAATAGCCCTAGCCATATGAAGATTGGCTAACCGAATCCTTGCGCATTGTGTAGAAAGTGATTTCTTTGAGGGTTGCTTTATGGAAGGCACGGTAGCGTCGGAAGAGTTTCATTTTTTCTTTGAAGACGAAGGAAATTATCCCCGTAAATTTATGTATTTTTTTCGGCGGGATAATGTTCCCATTTTTTTTCTTTCTTTGTTTTTCAACGTCCCTACGTAGATATTATGTGCCATCCACTACTGGGAGAAAGCCAGACTTCCGCCAGATTAACGTAATCCTTGGCGGGGCGAAACTAAAGTTGTCTTGGTGTTGGTTCCTCAGTGATAACCCAAACACAAACACAAACACACCTCCAGTGTCCACTCTAGGGCCGTGTTCTCCTGCAGCACCAGCAGGAAGAAAGAACTCCGGTTCCTCACCAACTGAATCTTTTGGCACGGGGAGCGTGTGTCATCTCGACACGCCTTTTAACGCCCGTACGTGGTGCGGAGTGCAGTCGGTCTGTAACGTAGGACATGTCATGTGTTATTGGTCCCAGTCGGTCTAGAACGCTGGGCCTGACATGTGTTGGGGGACCAAGTCAGTCTTGAATGGTGGGCCTGACAGGTCTTGAGACCTGCCATGTCTCCCTGAAGGTGGGCCTGACAAGTGGGGTGGGCTGCATTTCCTCATGGATGGTGGGTCTGGTAGGGCGTGTGGGCTGCAGTGCCACTTGAGTGGGCGAGATCACTTGGTCAGCATCAGTGGGACGGTGAGGTTTCACTTTTGCACAGCGACCGTTGACGGAAAGTGGTGTCACGTTGGCAAGAAGTGCCTTCTTGTAGGAGGAATAGCAGGGGTACTGGATGACGGCAATCCCGCGGTGGTTCTCGTACGTGGATGCAGCCAGGATACTTCTCCGTGGTGGGGCTCGCTTCGTGGTTGCTGGATGTGGCCCTCCCCGCCACATGGTCACAGTGGTTGACCTATTTTACGTCAACACATTACGAGGTCAACCTTCACCAAATCCATATGGCGTTCATACCAGCTTCACCCATATTCCATTTCCTCCAATTCCACTTCTGGGTATTCCACCTCCATATCCACACAGCCAAATTCCACTCCATCCATGACTTCCACGTCCGGGTATTCCACCAATTCCACTCCATCCATCTCTTCAACGTCTGGGTATTCCACCTCCATATCCACACAGCCAAAGTCCACTCCATCCATCACTTCCACGTCTGGGTATTCCACTTCCATGTCCACACAGCCATAGCCCATGTCAAATACATGGACATATTCAAATTCCATCTCCTGGACAAAGGAAGATCGTCCTACCTCCTTGGTGAACATTATTATATTGAAGTGTTCGAGGAAAGGTTGAGGGAGCTTGCAAGGCGGAGCAGAGATGTTCACTCGACAGAGGTCACAGCTCAAATGATGCTCTCGGTCCTGGCTCAGCCCTTATATAACCTGGGAGCTAATCATATCCTAGCATAGCTTAATATAGAGAAGTCTAATATAGTGAAGTCAATACTTTAATACAGTTAAGTTTATATCTCAATAGTTTAATACATGTGCCTAACAACAGTTCCTTCAGCCGTACAATGTCCCATTAGAGAACACAAGGATTGTCATTATAATTCGTTTTTATCAGCAGAAATTAGATTAAAGTGACTAAAGATAAGTGGTTTAATATATTATGTGTGTTCTCTGTCATCATAAAGATGGCCGTCTACCCTGACGTGTAAAGAAAACATCAATTTTGCCGAGGCTGTGGTGAAGATAAGAACACAATGTGGTCATACAATGGTGTAGTCAAGATGTTGTGTTAGAACTATGTAGTGAAGATGGGAGTGTAGTGAAGAGGAGGATTTAGTGAAAATATATATGTTTCTTCACGCTGAGCCATTCCATATAGATGAATATATCTATAATCTCATTGCGGTAAATTACCATATGACTTTAGCGGCACCAGCCAGCAGGAAAAATGTTGGATATAGGAGTGACTGAATATTTTGTCGGGTACAGAAATAATTGAATATTTGTTACGATCGATCAAAATGCTTTTTATAGGCAAATAATTTCTGATTTTTCAAATGATTTTTTTCCATCTCTTGGAATTGGTGTAAGTAATTAAAGATATGAAAACCGATGGAAAAGTTCAGTTTAACGCTTTTACGAATGTCTTGCTGCGTGTTTGGGAAGAGCAGTAAACTACAGGAATATATTGGTCTAATGTCCCCTGCTCGTCCAACAGCAGATATTGTATGGTCTGAGACATTATTTCTGGTGAAGGTGGATTCTCTCCGGCATTGCGTAAATCACTTCCACAAACTTGCGCCATTTTGCACAAATACAGATCCGATATGATGCATTTCCCAGCTCTGTTACGTTATGGACCCTAGTCATCCTAGCCTAACCTAGCCTAAATCAAAAGGTGTGGAATAATGTGCAACATTTCTCCTTCATTACAAGTGATAATAAACCTAGGCTATACAGCAACCAGGAACGTCCATATTTGTCTAACTTCTCACATGTCTGTGTCATCTGTCTGCAAACATGTCGACCATTACCATGAGGGCAATTGCGGCTTTTGATTTTGAATATCACACGTTTCGTCTCTGCCGTGAGATCTTCATACTTAAATAAAATGGTGGGCCGTAAGAAATATATGTCTATCGAAGGTCAACTATATGGCTCAGTTCCATCATCAGTTTCTAAGAAAACTAAAAAGGTGAGGTCCCACCGAGATTCGAATTCGGATTGCTGGATCCAAAGTCCAGAGTGCTAACCCTTACACCATGGGACCTGATAAGAAAAGATGTGATTTCATCTAAATGTTTTACATATAATCAACCAGAGGCCATTCCTCCCTCCCTGCCTGCAGGGTTCAAGGTTTTCTAGAAGGTTCTCGAAGATTCTGGTAAGATCATTACCTTTGAGAGGTCGTCGTTAGGTGACAGTCAGGTTCACTCTATGGTTGGTGTTTGTAGTTGGTTGTCCGAGGATGTTGTTATACTTGATCAATTTTGTAATTGTTGACTTTCAGGTAGGAAGTACTCATTTACGATGCATCCTTGTACTCACAACAACCTTATGAGTCACTTCAAGATTTATCTTCACTACAACTTTATCTTCACTACACCATTAAGGTTGAAGTCAATGGTCACATTCACTACAATCTCAACACGACTGGTCTTATACCTAACCCATATTATCACTACATCCATGTACATGTATTTCTTGCAGAATAACGCAGATATCAATGATTTCTGTGAAAATTGACATATACAGCCTTACGTATCTATCGATCTATCTAATATCTGTTTTTTACCTATCTATCTATCGATCTATCTATCTATCTATCTTTCTAAATCAGAAAGTCAACAATAATATCATTAATGATACGTATAACTACGTCCTCCCAATGGCAGTTCCTACCCAGAATCTTCGAGAACCTTCTAGAAAACCTTGAACCCTGCAGGCAGGGAGGGAGGAATGGCCTCTGGTTGATTATATGTAAAACATTTAGATGAAATCACATCTTTTCTTATCAGGTCCCATGGTGTAAAGGGTTAGCACTCTGGACTCTAAATCCAGCAATCCGAGTTCGAATCTCGGTGGGACCTCATCTTTTCAGTTTTCTTCGATACTGATGATAGCGGCATTATTCTGTACGTTATATATACATTCATATATATACATAAATATGTATATATAAACATATATATTGAATAATATGGTTTTATCAATAGCCGGAGACCATTCCTCCCTCCTTGCCTGCAGAGTTCATAGTTTTCTGGAAGGTTCTAGAAGATTCTGGTGAGATAATTGCCATTGAGAGGACATTGTTATACTTCATATATCAATGATTTCATTATTGTTGACTTTCAGATAAAGATAGATAGATAGATACATAGTTAGATTGATAGATTGATAGAGCGATATTTAGATAGGTATATTGATAGATAAGTTTCATAAATACTGTATCTTACGCCATCTCCTGTTGCTGGACATATGTTCAACCAGCATTGGGAAAACCTCCAGTAGACCTTAATGTAAAGCAAGATAATAACAAAATCTGCAATAAAAGAATACGATCAACTTCCCAGTGCAGAAATATTGTGACCAGAAAGTCTTCTAGCAAGATGTCAGACACTTCCACGGGAATCACAAACATAACATCAAATATCTGAAAGTCAACAATAACAAAACTAATGATCATAATCAAACTATAACAACAAAAATGATAAACATATGGAAAATAGTGTTCTAGATTATGCCTCTAGAAAACAAACTTTAACGAAAACTGTGAAAAGAAATACCCATCTGGCTGATACGACACAGTAAAAGAACCATCCCACAACCAACTCTAAACTGAACCTGACTGTCCCCTAACAACGTCCTCTCAATGGTATTTATCTTACCAGAATCTCGTAGAACTTTCCAGAAAATCAAGAACTCTGCAGGCAAGGAGGGAGGAATGGCCTCTGGCTGCTGATGATAACCACATTATTCTATATATATACTTTTACCTACAACCGAAGGTTGACCGGCCAGCCCAAGTAGCTACAGAGGTTGTATCCATGAAAGAAACGGACCCACCAGCAGACGAATTCGGTTGGCAGGTTGTATGGAAGAAGAGAAAAAAGAAGGTTGCCCAACCAGCCCAACCAGAAGGGTGTAGCAAAGAAACGAAAGAAGGCTGCCCAACCAACCTGGGTGGTAGTAAGGATGTCTGCTCCACAACCCCAGGTCGTTAGGCAGACTGTAACCATGGAAGAAAGAAAGGCTGCTTGTCCACCAGCCCAGGTATCGAGTGAGCGTGTAGCTATGCTGGCTGACCCACCAGTCCGGGTAGATAGCTACGCCCAGATGGCTATGTCGGGTACAGCAAAGAAGCAAACCTCACAACTACTCCACGAGGTTTGCAAGCCTGCACCCAAAAAGATGAAGACGAAGGTTGCCACACTACCCAATGCACCACCACATGTCTAGAAAGGGAAAAGGTGGACAAAATGGCTGGAGGTCCCACTCCAACAACAAAATCACCTTAGGAGCCAAGTTCCATCCATTATTGAATATATATATATATATATATATATATATATATATATATATATATATATATATATATATATATATATATATATATATATATATATATATACATATATATATATATATATATATATATATATATATATATATATATATATATATATATATATATATATACTACATTGCAACTTACATATGAATAGAATCATCAAGCTTCACTATATTAGCTTTACTATATTTAAATATAAACAAGGTCTAACCGAGGTTACTTGGTTGAGCAAGACGTGAGAATATCATCAAATGGGCCTCCAGCCCTGGGTTGAAATTGTCGTTCTGACGTATTTCGAGTTCAGTGCTGATACAGGACCATTGATTACAGGACTCTCTTGTTAGTCTGTGTAACTTCGCCTGACCCAATCCACGTCTTCAATGGCTTTCTGTTACTACAAACGGGATTACAAAGGAAAGGCTTCCTTTGTTAGTTTCATGAATACCTTCGTTCAAATGAAGGGAAAGACTATTACTATGAAGCGGTACCTTATCAGCAGGAAAGAGCTGCAGCAACGGTATGAAAGTTACTGCAAGATACATAACGAGCCCGTGGCTTCCAACGTAAACATCGGCCGCCATTTGGGTTCACTCGGCATCATGTGTGACACCAAGATTGGACCCGTTGGGAAACAGGAACGATACTATTCTGGTATCATGTGGCTCGATGGCGCAGGATCACCAACTGAAATGCAAAGAAAATGGAGAAAGCCGCCCAAACGTATCATGAAGGCCGTGCAAGAGAAGATCGAGAGGAATCGGTTGAGAGACGATATCGCTCACAGTATACTGAAATTTATGCCCAAGACTTCCCCTGATCTCCAGACACAGCCAGTCACAGAGACCACCAGCCCCGCTTCCCAGACACAGCCAGTCACAGAGACCACCAGCTCCGCTCCCCAGACACAGCCAGTCACAGAGACCACCAGCCCCGCTTCCCAGACACAGCAAGTCACAGAGACCACCAGCTCCGCTCCCCAGACACAGCCAGTCACAGAGACCACCAGCCCCGCTCCCCAGACACAGCCAGACACACAGCCCACCAGCCCCGTCCCCCACACAGAGCCAAAAGATCCTGATATTGAGGAAGCAAATGAATTTCTCGATGATTTTTTGCTTTCACTGGAGAAGAACTGATGAGTTCCTTATAGACAAGACAAAATGTTCAAAAAGGAATCTATATAAGTTCACTTATGGAGTGAGATCTTTGACGGAGCTGTGCTGCCTATAGCACAGGCTACCAAAGGGTGATCTTTTCTGTCGTGCAGTAACCTCATGAGGGCGGAGTCCGGCTACACTTTCTTTACCTAGGAAAAGATCTCTGCACTAATATTGAGTTTCTCCGTTGGCGTCAGGGTAAACACCCATCCCCCCCGAAGCTTGGTTACCTTTCCGTGGTGGGGGGGACTTCATGGATTGGGCAGTAGCAACCATCGTTGGTTGCTTCTGTTCAATCCATGAACGAAAAACCAAGCATCTTGAACGTAATTGTCGTATAAATTCACTTGGTGTCAAAACTGACGCGAAAGCGGTTGTCTCAATTTTGTCAGAAATGTTTGTGCGTTTCGGCCTGATGGCGGGAGTCGGTTTGGCGCTGTGGTCATGAGGGAATACGAGGAAGATTGGCAACCGTCCCAGAAGTAGCTACAGTGAGGCCCAGCAGCTGTCCCTAATACTGTGGAAGGCACTCATGTAAGGTGTGCAGTGAGGCGCAGCAGTAACAAGGGAAACGGACAACCAAAACAGCAATCTTGATCATCAGGAGGCTATCCAATGCTCAGAGTAGATAAGGACGATTATTGTATGGCTTCGCTCAGAGGATGAAAATCTTAGCCGTGAAAATCAACAAGTAGAATAACTAGTAGTTAGTGGTAGTGAAGTGGAATTACCGTATTTCTGAGGTCTTAATAGTAAAACGAAACTTTTCGTTTTCTCCATGAATCTAGAGGTGTTGTAGACCACCATCCTTAAGGTTGTAAGGTAATGGTAACTACAAGGTTATGACCTCAGCAAATTTGTGATGGAAAGTACAGGAAATGTGGTAATGTATATAATATAAATTATATAGTTGTATAATAAATGTGTAATAAAATTTTGTCTTCTCTGTTCCCGTTCATTAATTCAAATACAGGTAAGTTTTCTCTCTAACGAGGTGGGATAAGCTACGTGCACTCGGCTTATGAATGTGGTGACTTTCCCTTCATTACCACAATGTTGTGCTGAACTGAAGATGTAGAATTCCGTAGACGAAACTAAGATAGGAAATCAATCTACATCAAAAATTGAACGTATGCATCTTTAGATGGACATAAAACAAACGGACGGAGGGGCACACTGGAGCAAATGAATTTCAATATTACCACTTAAAGTAGGCTTTTCAAGGAGTTGTGGCTTTAAAACAAACTTTTTCTAGCCAAGGTTTAGTTAGCACCTAAACTAATCCCCACGACCTTACCTTAAGAAATATTTTCAGAAGGTACTGTCTGAACATATTTCTAAGGTAAGGTCATTTAGGTTTGGTTTAGATGCTACCCTAACCTAGGCTAGAAAAAGTTTCCTTTGCTTCAGAGCCCCAACTACGTAGACGGGCTACTGTTGATATTAAACAGTAACAGAAAGGTGATAAAACTGAGATGAAATGAATAAAAATATAGAATGGGTCAGTTGAAAGTTGAAGTATTTGCTAAATACAGTTTTTGACAGATGCAAATGCATCCTAAAGTCAGTCACTTAAATCACAATGCTGAATATTGTTTTAATTGTTGGAACTAGTTACAGGAAGTGAAAATATCAAGCTTAAAGGGATGCCATTACAATAACTTCACATACCTGTATAGGATCTCTTAAACTTCTTTTCCCTAAAGCTGAATGGATTTAAGTCGTTTAATCTGCTTTCTGAATTTGTTTCTTAGTCCAGTAATCATCTTTGGAGATTACCTCAGTAATTTCTCCATTCAATGTCTTCCTTTTCAAATTAGTTGACGACCAAAGCAGTATAATATTCAAGCTGGTATGGCTATGTTTTGGGAAGGCGAGAGGTCAGGTTATGCAAGAATGTTAGAAATGGCTTCCATCAGTTTCTACCCTATCTACTCTAAAAATTTTGGGTTATTAGAACTTAGAGATTTATGAGTAGATAATACAATATAGTTATCTTGGCAAGATATCCAACATGAGATTATAGTCATAATAACAATATAGTCACAAGGTCAATATATAGTCACCGGAATATTATATTTATCATGATAATGTATCACTTATGACAAAATATGCATGATTAAAAAATGACAATATAGCACCTATAAAAAATATCACATTGCTAATATAGCCAAGCTGGCGATATGTACATGATAGTAATGTAACCAAAATAAGAATATAGCCAAATTGACTATGTTCAAAATGACGATACTGCCACTATGAATATATATTCTCCATGACACTATCTTCACAAAAGCGTAAATTTGAAAATACAGCAAACGACAATATAGCCACCATGACAATACTGCCATCTTGACAATAATGTCACGTTATAAATCAATCGCCAGCACATTAGAGTCACTTTGATACCAATCTTACAATGACTTTATAAATATCATGAAAATATAGCCCCCATGTCAACATATTAGCTATGACAATTTAGCCATTATGATAATATAGTCACGACGACAATGTATTCACTATGACAATAAAACTACCATGATCATATAGATGATATGACAATAGAGTCAAAGCAAAAATATAGAAACATCCAACTTATATTCACAAAGGCGATATAACCATCTGACAATATAGATAGTGTAAATAAATAGTCGTTTTCGGATCATAGGAAACATATAGACTCCAGGACAATATAATCTCTGTGAAAGAACAGTGACTCAAACAGGATTTATCATTATAATATAGTCATAACTTTATAGCTGTCATGTGATTGTAGTCAACATGACAAAATTATCACAATGAAATAAAACGACATTACAATATAGTTACCATAATCATACACCAATCATGATTATATAATCAGCAGGTTGACATAAACAATATCACAGTGTAAAAACCATGACAGTATAAGTGACATGATGAGATGATATCCATTCACTTACACTTACAATAAAAAATAAGCCGCCATGAATATATTATTATCATGATCATATAATGACAACAGTATTTTAGCAAATAGCAATATAGCCATTAAGTTGATATAGCGACCAAGATAATGTAGCCAGGACGGCATTATATTGAAAATAACAATACAGCCACCATGCCAATGTCTTCACCATGACAATGTAGCTACCATGAAAATATAGTAACCTTGACTATGTAGCTACCATGATAAAATATTTGAATCGAAAAATATCCACAACAAGAGTTTAGCTGCTAAAACACGATATCACCTTTCCAATATCGCCAAAATGTTATTATTGCCATCATGACAATATACCGCCAGAAAAGAAATATATATACCCACTACTTGACAATATAGCTATTCTGACAATATTGCCAATATGAAAAGACAGTCACCTCCTTGTTATATAACAAAAATGACAAATAGCCATCATGGCAATATAGTGACCTAACAATACAGCCACCATGGCGATATAGTTACCATAACAATGTAATGTTAATGACAATATAGCCAACATGACTATATAGTCACAATGACAATACAACCATCGTGACAATACAGATAATATTGCCATCAATTCAACAAATTAAATGGCAATATAGATATTATGGCAACACAGTCACCATGACAATATACTCAGAAATGCATTATAATCGCCATAATAAAATCATCCTACCATGAAAATTTAACCACCTTACCATTTTGGTTTCCATTACAATGTAGCCACAGTAATAAAAGATTTACCAAGACAATACTGAACCATAACAATATAGCATATCATGGCAATGTAGTCACCTGATAATTTAATCAAAATGACAATTTCTCTTCTATAATGGCATATCCTGAAGGGCAATATCAACACCATTAAAAAAGCTTCAATTAAAATACAGTCACTATGACATTATAGATATCATGATAGAAAATCACCATGACAATATAGTTATCATGGCAATATAGCCACTATGACATTATAGTCATAATGGCAATATAATCGCTGTGACAATATTGTCATCATGATAATATAATTATCATAATGATATATTGCTTATGACAAATTATGAATGAGTTAAATAATGAAATATATCACCTATAGATAAAGATCACCTTGCCAATATAGCTAAGGTGACGATATATACATCATAGCAATGTAACTAAAATGAAAAGATAGCCAAAATGACGGTTTGTTCATAATGACAATACTGCCACTATGAAAATATGTTCCCCAACTGCCACTATGAAAATATGTTCCCCAACTGCCACTATGAAAATATGTTCCCCAACTGCCACTATAAAAATATGTTCCCCAACTGCCACTATGAAAATATGTTCCCCAACTGCCACTATGAAAATATGTTCCCCAACTGCCACTATGAAAATATGTTCCCCATGACACTATAGCTACACTGACAATAAAGCCATATTCACATAAGAGTAACATTGAAAATACAGCTTCATTGTCATGGTGACGATATTGGCATGGTGGCTCTATTGTTATTTTCAATATAATGCCATCCTAACTACATTATCTTGTTCGCTATATTTACTTGCTAGCTATATTGCTATGGTTATTTTTGTCGTTGGGGATATAATATGTCATTAACTATAATTTTGTTTTAATCATACGATCATAATAATAATATTATCATCGCGGCTTATTTGGTAATGTGAGTGCAAGTGTATGGATGTCTTATCATTGTAAGACTCACGCACACTTCCATTAATTTTTCATTAGGTATTTGTCATTATCATTTTACTGTGAGTTACATAGAGTTAGATGCATGTTGCCACGGGCTCACTGTTCTCATGGGCTACTGTTTATCAGGATGTTTGAACACGTAAGAGCTGATCTGTTATTTGAACACGTTGTTGAATGGGTGTTGACGGACTCCCATATAACCCCTGCCAGTGTGACCTGAGGGACACACTGGCCAGCATCGTCACACTGTTCACTAGAGTGTGTCGTAGTGTGTCATAAGACTATAGCCCAGAGTACTACAGATGGACGTACATGTTTTGTTGTAATAAATCTACAAAGGCCGCCTGATCTTCATTAAGTACGACCCACGAAGAAGACCTGATTTCCTTCCTATCAACCTACGTGACCACACACGACCGTTACATCTACTTCATTTTTCTACGTCTGGTGTTGCCAGCAGTCATACAAGCCTACCTGACACAGTCTTGGCGCTCGCTCTAGTGGACGTTAAGGGCGGAACCCTATGGCCGGCTACGTTCGCCATCACCCGTACCTCAATGCAGTGAAGATACGTCTTTATTGCATTGCTGACACTGTGTCGCTTGCAAGGGCATCAAGACAGCCCCACCGCCGTGGAGTGTTGTCATCACATCCATACGTGTCAAGCAAGGTCAGCCATCCTGCCAACACCAACGTGGAGGTCATCTTGTCAACCGCCCCAGAAACGCGTCATCATCAGCCGTGGCGACATCCCAGACGTCAGCATCGCGTGGTCCACCCTTGTCGCTCACTCAACTTTCCTGCTAGCGAGCCGCTACTCTGCACACTTCTTCACCTCGCTACACCCAGCGAGCCGCTACTCTGCACACATCTTCACCTCGCTACACCCAGCGAGCCGCTACTCTGCACACGTCTTCACCTCGCTACATATTTCTACCGCACCCTCACTAAACTTAAATGTAACTTCACTGCACCCTCAAGAAACCTAAATTCATTTCACCGCTGACAAATACATCTTCACTACTCTCTTGACAAATGCATCTTGACTATACCTTAAACAAATGTATCTTAATTGCATTATGGACAAATGTAGTTATAATTACGTCCTAAGTAAATATGAATTCAATTCATCCTCGAAACGCATCTTTACTACACCCACAACGAATCAATATGACAAAGAATGATACACTATACTTTCAGTAAACTTAAATCAATACATATCTTCAATACAATCTCGAAATACGTATCTTCACTATAATCTCAATAAATCTAAATTTGTTTCACCCTCAAACGCTTCTTCATCAGACCCTCGACAAATACATCTTCACTATACTCCTCAGAAACCCTTAACCATTTCGACCTCGACAAACGTATTTTCACTATACCTTCGAAAAATGAATCTACACTACACTTATATACGTATCTTCACTAGAATCCCAATAAACCTAAATCTATATACGTATCTTCACTAGAGTCCCAATAGACCTAAATCTATATACGTATCTTCGCTACAATCCCAATGGACCTAAATCTATATACGGATCTTCATTACAATCCCAATAAACCTAAATTTATATACGTATCTTCACTACAATCTCAATGAACCTAAATCTATATACGTATCTTCACTACAATCTCAATAAACCTAAATTCGCTTCACCCTCGACAAACGCTTCTTCATCAGACCCTCGACAAATACACCTTCACTACACTCCTCAGTGACCCTTCAACCATTTCGACCTCGACAAACGTATTTTCACTATACCTTCGAAAAATGAATCTTCACTACACTTATATGCGCATCTTCACTACAGTCCCAATAAACCTAAATTTATATGCGTATCTTCACTACAATCCCAATAAACCTAAATTTATATACGTATCTTCACTACAATCCCAATAAACCTAAATTTATATGCGTATCTTCACTACAATCCCAATAAACCTAATTTTATATACGTATCTTCACTACAATCTCAATAAACTTGGATTTCCGAGGATATATATAGCACGTTCCTGGGCTCTAGGCTCATTCATCTCCAAGATGTGCTACAGGAAGGATCTCTCCCGATTGGATGTGGAACATCTTATTGCAACTGGGGAATTTCTTGGAGAAGGCGCTTTCGGAACGGCTTATCGTGTGAAATGGGACGGTGCTGACACCGTCCTTAAAGTCGGAAAGACTTTCAGTGTTGCACCTCCTGTGATGTATGAGCTGGAGGCCTACTTTCTGGAAAAAGTCAGTGGAGCCGGAGGAGCCCCTCGACTGCTGGCCACCTCTGACGATCCTCCAGCTCTTCTCACAACCTTCGTTGGTTCCGACACCCTCGGAGACCTGCTCCTGGATCGCGAGCTTCCCGACAAGTACCTAGGCCTCATCGGACTTCAGGTCTGCCTCCGTGTCAAAGAGCTACACGCCATTGGTGTCTACCACAACGACCTACACACGGGAAACATCGTGGTCACCATCCCACACGATCTCTCACTCCCGCCCGAGGTCAGCTTGATAGATTTTGGCCTTGCCTCATACCATCCATCTGCTCTTACTCAATTGCCGGCAGACGACAGGTACCACGTCTTGAAGACTACGAACAGTAGCGCCGTCACTCCCATAACACCAGACTTGGGTGACTTGGGGTACCTCCTTCACGACGACATACTCAGCGCAACGGAACAGGAGGCTCCAGAGTCTGTAATCAACGTAACTCGCCAGGCTGCTCTAGGCCATATTAAAGATATAGATGAGATCATTTCTGCATTGACGGAATTCGTCTCAAGCTGAACCACCTCCTCATGACCCAGTCACCACGCAGCCCAAAACATGTGACAAGCCCCATCTGAGGGCAAATCTCACCAGGACAACAATAGAGACAATTGGGATAATCTATATCTCCAACGATGTGTTCCATGCACTGGAAGAAGGTAGTGTGGGGGGGGATGATGAGGACCCGAAGTCGATCCCCTGACCTAGCCTCCAGGTGGCGGGTCTGGTGAACTCTTGAGGACACATTAACTCTCACAGGCTAACAGGGGTCTCACACACACACTTGGATAGATTACATATTTACTTCCTAAGTATCAGAGGCAAAATATTATTACTGAAAGATATGCCTAAACATATATTGACGGAATTAGAATATTTTACAGCAGTCACGTGCATAGTGATGATGTCAGCAGGCGTGAGAATAATTCTGCTGGTAGAGTTTTATTTTATTTATCCCAAGTCCCTCTGGCCGAGGCGTGATGATAATCCCTCGTAAGACCATTTCTCACGAATCACTCTCACACTGATGACTGCAAGTGGATCCATGATGCGAAATGGAATAATTAGGTTCCAGACGGAGGCCTATATCAAGTTGTCTTCTCATTTCCTGGTACATAACTGCTGGCCTGGAAACACATAAGGAAACTCTCTGAAGTGTCAAGATGGATCGCCTCCTGACCCTACCTGGCGGGAGAGACCATCTTAGGTCAGGCGTGTGTGGGGCAGAAGTGACCTGTTTACTGGTTTTCCCTGAAATTCGTATTGTCTTCGTCTTATGTTTATTTCCAGTCACTTCAGTGGAAACGAATGTTATGTTCAGTAGCGTCATATTGAATGGTCGCTTCTTCAGTTCTACTTCCCAACCTCTGAGAAATAAAAAGACAATACAGAAAAATATCTGAAATATTGAAGTGGACTACCAGCAAAATAAATCAGTTGCTGCTGTAACCAACTGCGCCACAATACCACTGTAATCAACTGCGCCACAATACCACTGTAACCAACAGTGCCACAATACCACTGTAACCAACAGTGCCACAATACCGCTGTAACCAACAGTGCCACAATACCACTGTAATCAACTGCGCCACAATACCACTGTAACCAACAGTGCCACAATACCACTGTAACCAACAGTGCCACAATACCACTGTAACCAACAGAGCCACAATACCAACGTAACCAACAGTGCCACAATACCACTGTAACCAACAGTGCCACATACCACTGTAACCAACAGTGCCACAATACCACTGTAACCAACAGTGCCACAATACCACTATAACCAATACTGCCACAACATCACTGTAACCAACAGTGCCACAACACCACTCCAACCAACAGTGCCACATTACAACTGTAGCCAAAAGTGCCACAACAACACTGTAACTAACAGTGCCACAACACCACTGTAACCAACAGTGCCACAACACCACTCCAACCAACAGTGCCACAAAACCACTTCAACCAACAATGCCACTACACCACTGTAACTAACAGTGCCACAACACCACTGTAACCAACAGTGCCACAACACCACCGTAACTAACAGTGACACAACACCAATGTAACCAACAGTGCCACAACACCACTGTAACCACAGTGCCACAAATCCACTGTAACAACAGTAACACAACATCAGTGTAACCAACAGTGCCACAACACCACTGTAACAACAGTGCCACAACACCACTGTAACTAACACTGCCACAACACCACTGTAACCAACAATGCCACAACACCAATGCAACCAACAGTGCTACAACACCACTGTAACAACAGTTCCACAACACCACTGCAACTAACAGTGACACAACACCACTGTATCTAACAGTGCCACAACATCACTGCAACCATTACTGTCTGCAGTACCAACTTGACCAGTGTAGCCAACGGTGTCGACAGTTTGACCTTTACTGTTACTACAATGATACAGCAACACAACATTCACTTGATACCTTTACCACTACCGGCTACATAACCAGTTTTCATTTCTGCATTGAAGGAATTCGTCTCAAGCTGTACCACCTACTCATGACCCAGTCACCACCCATGGGGGAGTGACAAGCCCATATGGCAGCGCTCGTACAGGTAGAGAGATGAGGGGGCTGTCAGAGAGGGACCCTTCTGTACAGTTAGGTGGCTTCAACGTACAGCCCAAAACATGTGACAAGCTCCATCTGAGGACCAATTTCACCAGGACACCAATCTGTACAATTGGGATAATGTGTATCTCCAGCCAAGTGTTCCATGCACTGGATGATGTTTGCCTGAACATCTCTTAACGTTCTTCTTAATGTTTCATAGTAAGGTTATACTATGGAGTCAGATTATCAAAATTGACTGTTTCCCTGATGCTGAGCACAAGTTTCCAGAGCAAAGTGATCTCATTATAACTTGACCATACCTAGCGTTACAACACTGTTGTAGTCGCTGTTAATACCAGGCAATATTTCTGAGGAAGGAGAAGTAGTTGGGTCAAGAGCTGATGTTCACGTTTCCGTTGTCAGAGGAAATCAAGATAAGACCAGAACATAATGAAATTCTTCACTCTCCTACTTCTTCAACACAATGTATTGATATAAACATCACCCATTATGACAGTTATCATCAATGATAAGCTGATGGAACCTAACCTCACCTCACCGGATACAACATAAACAAATACACAAAAATTCGTCGATACAGATATTATTTTTTCTAACCATCATAACGACCATAGTAAGTTTATATAACATTTCCTTATGTGGTGGATACCATGTGGCACGTCATATAACAGTTGTTGATAATATCTGTGACATGTTAACCCTCAGTCATCACATTCACATGTTCTACTGAAACTCTGGAGATATGTATGGCCCAGGGAGGCAGGCTGTGCTGGTACTGGATAACCCAACACAGGTAGTGGTACTTATGTACTGGTACTGGATAACCCAGCACAGGTAGTGGTACTTATGTACTGGTACTGGATAACCCAGCACAGGTAGTGGTACTTATGTACTGGTACTGGATAACCCAGCACAGGTAGTGGTACTTATGTACTGGTACTGGATAACCCAGCACAGGTAGTGGCACTTATGTACTGGTACTGGATAACCCAGCACAGGTAGTGGCACTTATGTACTGGTACTGGATAACCCAGCACAGGTAGTGGCACTTATGTACTGGTACTGGATAACCCAGCACAGGTAGTGGTACTTATGTACTGGCACTGGATAACCCAGCACAGGTAGTGGAACTTATGTACTGGTACTGGATAACCCAGCACAGGTAGTGGTACTTATGTACTGGTACTGGATAACCCAGCACAGGTAGTGGTACTTATGTGCTGGTACTGGATAACCCAGCACAGGTAGTGGCACTTATGTACTGGTACTGGATAACCCAGCACAGGTAGTGGCACTTATGTACTGGTACTGGATAACCCAGCACAGGTAGTGGTACTTATGTGCTGGTACTGGATAACCCAGCACAGGTAGTGGTACTTATGTACTGGTACTGGATAACCCAGCACAGGTAGTGGAACTTATGTACTGGTACTGGATAACCCAACACAGGTAGTGGCACTTATGTACTGGTACTGGATAACCCAGCACAGGTAGTGGTACTTATGTGCTGGTAATGGATAACCCAGCACAGGTAGTGGTACTTATTTGCTGGTACTGGATAACCCAGCACAGGTAGTGGTACTTATGTGCTGGTACTGGATAACCCAGCACAGGTAGTGGTAATTATGTGCTGGTACTGGATAACCCAGCACAGGTAGTGGCACTTATGTACTGGTACTGGATAACCCAGCACAGGTAGT
The DNA here is from genome assembly GCF_036320965.1 of Panulirus ornatus. Taxonomy (NCBI): domain Eukaryota; kingdom Metazoa; phylum Arthropoda; class Malacostraca; order Decapoda; family Palinuridae; genus Panulirus; species Panulirus ornatus. The sequence goes on from NC_092231.1 coordinate 50,099,256, forward strand.
GGTACTTATGTGCTGGTACTGGATAACCCAGCACAGGTAGTGGTACTTATGTGCTGGTACTGGATAACCCAGCACAGGTAGTGGCACTTATGTACTGGTACTGGATAACCCAGCACAGGTAGTGGTACTTATGTGCTGGTACTGGATAACCCAGCACAGGTAGTGGTACTTATGTACTGGTACTGGATAACCCAGCACAGGTAGTGGTACTTATGTGCTGGTACTGGATAACCCAACACAGGTAGTGGCACTTATGTACTGGTACTGGATAACCCAGCACAGGTAGTGGTACTTATGTGCTTGTAATGGATAACCCAGCACAGGTAGTGGTACTTGTATGCTGGTACTGGATAACCCAGCACAGGTAGTGGTACTTATGTACTGGTAATGGATAACCCAGCACAGGTAGTGGTACTTATGTACTGGTACTGGATAACCCAGCACAGGTAGTGGTACTTATGTACTGGTACTGGATAACCCAGCACAGGTAGTGGTACTTATGTACTGGTACTGGATAACCCAGCACAGGTAGTGGTACTTATGTACTGGTACTGGATAACCCAACACAGATAGTGGTACTTATGTACTGGTACTGGATAACCCAGCACAGGTAGTGGTTCTTATGTACTGGTACTGGATAACCCAGCACAGGTAGTGGTACTTATGTACTGGTACTGGATAACCCAGTTAATGTTCCGCCAGGTGACCCTGGTCATCTTATTTCCAATCAGCCACCCAGTGTTCACTACCATCCTGGATGGTGGTCAAAATATAGTCAACAATATTAGTAATGATGGCGTTATTTTAGGTGACATTAATGGCGGCAACTGTATTGGTGAGTTGGCGACTCATATAATGTGAGAGAAGTTGTCTTATGCTCACGTGAGTACCTGACCTTGTTCACACTTCAAATGTCAATATATCATTATCATCATCTATGTGTAGTGATGATGATGATGATCATTAATGATGGTGTAAACATGACCCAGAAAGATGGTGGCTATTAGACACATTGGTTGTGGCAAGAAATATTGTGGACACAAAGTTAGCGACGTAAGATATAGAACATGGGACACCTGCACTCACACCCACCCACAGAACATGGCACACCTGCACTCACACCCACCCACAGAACATGGCACACCTGCACTCACACCCACCCACAGAACATGGGACACCTGCACTCACACCCACCCACAGAACATGGCACACCTGCACTCACACCCACCTACAGAACATGGCACACCTGAACTCACACCCACCCACAGAACATGGCACACCTGCACTCACACCCGCCCACAGAACATGGCACACCTGCACTCACACCCACCCACAGAACATGGCACACCTGCACTCACACCCGCCCACAGAACATGGCACACCTGCACTCACACCCACCCACAGAACATGGCACACCTGCACTCACACCCACCTACAGAACATGGCACACCTGAACTCACACCCACCCACAGAACATGGCACACCTGCACTCACACCCACCCACAGAACATGGGACACCTGCACTCACACCCGCCCACAGAACATGGCACACCTGCACTCACACCCACCCACAGAACATGGAACACCTGCACTCACACCCACCCACAGAACATGGGACACCTGCACTCACACCCACCCACAGAACATGGCACACCTGCACTCACACCCACCCACAGAACATGGGACACCTGCACTCACACCCACCCACAGAACATGGCACACCTGCACTCACACCCACCCACAGAACATGGCACACCTGCACTCACACCCACCCACAGAACATGGCACACCTGCACTCACACCCACCCACAGAACATGGCACACCTGCACTCACACCTACCCACACACCCAGCCAGCCAGCCACCCAGCCAGCCACCCAGCCACCCACATAACTAACAGCCAGCCAGCCAGCCACCCAGCCACCCACATAACTAACAGCCACCCAGCCAGCCAGCCACCCAGCCAGCCACCCACCCACCCACATAACTAACAGCCACCCAGCCAGCCACCCAGCCACCCACATAACTAACAGCCACCCAGCCACCCAGCCACTAGTGTGAGCCACATAACATGTAGCAGAGGAGGATGGTACAGCTGGTGTCGACCAGCTGCTCTCCTTCTGGCAGCTGGTCGTTTTCTGTGATGAGAAAACGTTGTGTACTGACGGGCGCCCCGTACAGCAGCAGGTCAGGTTGGGCCACAACCCTGAGCCGGAGCCATTTGACCTGGTGGTGGTGGTGGTGGTCCACAAGTGCCCCATCCACAGGTCGGGGTGTTAAGGTGTGGTAGTTTGAGCCCCACTGGGCAACATCCCCTCCCTGACGTGAACCCCACTGAACATGAATCCTCCACACTTGCCACATCACTGATGATGACGTCAACACCACCACATCATCATCATCATGTCATCACTGATGATGATGACGTCAACACCACCACATCATCATGACCTCATCATCATGTCATCACTGATGATGATGACGTCAACACCACCACATCATCATGACCTCATCATCATCATCATGTCATCACTGATGATGATGACGTCAACACCACCACATCATCATGACCTCATCAGCATGTCATCACTGATGATGATGACGTCAATACCACCACATCATCATGACCTCATCATCATCATCATGTCATCACTGATGATGATGACGTCAACACCACCACATCATCATGACCTCATCATTATCATGATGTCATCAGTGATGATGAGGTCAACACTTGGTGACGTCATCATGATGATGTGGTGTTGCTAGTACAACTTGTGTTGATGATCAGGTCAGGTCAGGTTTGGTGGCTGGCTGATTCTAAATATGGCTTCCTCCTCCTCCTCCTCCTCCTCGTCCGTTGTTCTCTGGTGATGGAGATATGATGATATAATTACTGTGTCACAACATACAAGCCTCCTCCTCCTCTACCATCATTATTGTGGCATCAAGAGAAATGGCTTCGTACAAGTAACATTGGTTTATTTATGATTACATGATGATGATGATGATGATGATGACATCCACACATAATGGTGACGGTGACGAGCCCAACCTAGAAAGTTATATATCATCATGGTTCATCATGTCCTCACACATCTCACGTTTGTGCTCACCTGACCCACCACAATTACCTCCAATGATCCAGCACTCATCCACCATCACATGGGTATCCCAGTCTCCCAGGTATGGCTATCCCAGTGTCCCAGGTATGGGTATCCCAGTGTCCCAGGTATGGGTATCCCAGTCTCCCAGGTATGGGTATCCCAGTGTCCCAGGTATGGGTATCCCAGTGTCCCAGGTATGGGTATCCCAGTCTCCCAGGTATGGGTATCCCAGTGTCCCAGGTATGGGTATCCCAGTGTCCCAGGTATGGGTATCCCAGTGTCCCCGGGATCTTTCTTCCATGGTTCTTAAATCTTGGTGGAATGGTTGAGCCAGTTCCTCACTTAGGTTGTCTGGCCAAGTGGGTGTGGAGGTAATGCACTTTGATGTTCATTTTACAGCCAAGTTGAGGGAAAGAAAATGGCAGGTTCTCCACTAGTTCAGGGTAGTTATCTGCTTTATGGTGACCAAGACAATTCCTTACAACCACAGTGAACGAAGACCATGCCTCTGCCTCAACATTGGTCATTGAATCTTGGAAATGTGGGTCTTTCATGAGTTCCATGGTTTGTGACCCGTCGACAATACCTGCCTTCACCTTCTCCATGATCAGCGCTGGACATTTTCTGCATATGTAGTCAAAGCAGAGTGTCCTTCTTTGTTCCAAATCTTCACAAAGTGTTTCATTAAACCTAGTTTGATGTGCAGTGGTGGTACAATGATCTTATCTCTGTCAACCAAGGGTTCTGCCATGACATTCTTGTCTCCAACCAACATGTTTTCTCTCAGAGACCATTGTTTTCTCAGCCAGTGCTCATCCTCAGCTCTACTATCCCAGAGACAGATAAAGCTGGGCTACGTGTTGTACCCACTCTGCTGACCCAGGAGAAAAGTCACCATCTTAAGATCCACACACATTAACCATTGGTGATGGTGGTATGATATCTTGTGTAAGACCAGGACGATTGTGTCCTGCTGTTCACTCATCATAGTTGAACCACCAATTGGGAGTGATCCATATTTGTTGTCATTGTGTAGAAGCACAACATGTTAAGCTCCACTCAGAACTACCTATGCTCGTGAGTGGTCCATTTATTGATAATTGCATTATCTGAAAACCTGCATCTGCTAGAAGGAAATGAAGGTCGTAATGTTAGTCAGTGGCGTAAATATACCTAGATTCATGTCTAAAATCTGAGACACCAAAATGCTTTTAGATATTTCCTCCCCAATATATATATATATATATATATATATATATATATATATATATATATATATATATATATATATATATATATATATATATATATATATATATATATATATATATATATACATATATATATATATATATATAAATATACATATATATATATATATATATATATATATATATATATATATATATATATATATATATATATATATATATATATATATATATATTTATTTATTTATTTTTTATTATACTTTGTCGCTGTCTCCCGCGTTTGCGAGGTAGCGCAAGGAAACAGACGAAAGAAATGGCCCAACCCCCCCCATACACATGTATATACATACGTCCACACACGCAAATATACATACCAACACAGCTTTCCATGGTTTACCCCAGACGCTTCACATGCCTTGATTCAATCCACTGACAGCACGTCAACCCCGGTATACCACATCGCTCCAATTCACTCTATTCCTTGCCCTCCTTTCACCCTCCTGCATGTTCAGGCCTCGATCACACAAAATCTTTTTCACTCCATCTTTCCACCTCCAATTTGGTCTCCCTCTTCTCCTCGTTCCCTCCACCTCCGACACATATATCCTCTTGGTCAATCTTTCCTCACTCATTCTCTCCATGTGCCCAAACCACTTCGAGAGAATATATATATATATATATATATATATATATATATATATATATATTCTTTCTGTCTTTCAAACTATTCGCCATTTCCCGCGTTAGCGAGGTAGCGTTAAGAACAGATGACTGGGCCTTGGAGGGAATATCCTCACCTGGCCCCCTTCTCTGTTCCTTGTTTTGGAAAATTAAAAAAAAAACGAGAGGGGAAGATTTCCAGCCCCCCGCTCCCTCCCCTTTTAGTCGCCTTCTACGACACGCAGGGTATACGTGGGAAGTATTCTTTCTCCCCTATCCCCAGGGATAATATATATATATATATATATATATATATATATATATATATATATATATATATATATATATATATATATATATATATATATATATACATATATATATATATATATATATATATATATATACATATATATATATATATATATATATATATATATATATATATATATATATATGTATATATATATATATATATATATATATATATATATATATATATATATATATATATATATATATATATATATATATATATATATATATATAGTGAGTATTTTGAAGGTATGTTGAATGTGTTTGATGATAGAGTGGCAGATATAGGGTGTTTTGGTAGAGGTGGTGTGCAAAGTGAGAGGGTTAGGAAAAATGATTTGGTAAACAGAGAAGACGTAGTAAAAGCTTTGCGGAAGATGAAAGCCGGCAAGGCAGCAGGTTTGGATGGTATTGCAGTGGAATTCATTAAAAAAGGGGGTGACTGTATTGTTGACTGGTTGGCAAGGTTATTTAATGTATGTATGACTCATGGTGAGGTGCCTGAGGATTGGCGGAATGCGTGCATAGTGCCATTGTACAAAGGCAAAGGGGATAAGAGTGAGTGCTCAAATTACAGAGGTATAAGTTTGTTGAGTATTCCTGGTAAATTATATGGGAGGGTATTGATTGAGAGGGTGAAGGCATGTACAGAGCATCAGATTGGGGAAGAGCAGTGTGGTTTCAGAAGTGGTAGAGGATGTGTGGATCAGGTGTTTGCTTTGAAGAATGTATGTGAGAAATACTTAGAAAAGCAAATGGATTTGTATGTAGCATTTATGGATCTGGAGAAGGCATATGATAGAGTTGATAGAGATGCTCTGTGGAAGGTATTAAGAATATATGGTGTGGGAGGCAAGTTGTTAGAAGCAGTGAAAAGTTTTTATCAAGGATGTAAGGCATGTGTACGTGTAGGAAGAGAGGAAAGTGATTGGTTCTCAGTGAATGTAGGTTTGCGGCAGGGGTGTGTGATGTCTCCATGGTTGTTTAATTTGTTTATGGATGGGGATGTTAGGGAGGTGAATGCAAGAGTTTTGGAAAGAGGGGCAAGTATGAAGTCTGTTGGGGATGAGAGAGCTTGGGAAGTGAGTCAGTTGTTGTTCGCTGATGATACAGCGCTGGTGGCTGATTCATGTGAGAAACTGCAGAAGCTGGTGACTGAGTTTGGTAAAGTGTGTGAAAGAAGAAAGTTAAGAGTAAATGTGAATAAGAGCAAGGTTATTAGGTACAGTAGGGTTGAGGGTCAGGTCAATTGGGAGGCTAGTTTGAATGGAGAAAATCTAGAGGAAGTAAAGTGTTTTAGATATCTGGGAGTGGATCTGGCAGCGGATGGAACCATGGAAGCGGAAGTGAATCATAGGGTGGGGGAGGGGGTGAAAATCCGGGGAACCTTAAAGAATGTGTGGAAGTCGAGAACATCATCTCGGAAAGCAAAAATGGGTATGTTTGAAGGAATAGTGGTTCCAACAATGTTGTATGGTTGCGAGGCGTGGGCTATGGATAGAGTTGTGCGCAGGAGGGTGGATGTGCTAGAAATGAGATGTTTGAGGACAATGTTTGTTGTGAGGTGGTTTGATCGAGTAAGTAATGTAAGGGTAAGAGAGATGTGTGGAAATAAAAAGAGCGTGGTTGAGAGAGCAGAAGAGGGTGTTTTGAAATGGTTTGGGCACATGGAGAGAATGAGTGAGGAAAGATTGACCAAGAGGATATACGTGTCGGAGGTGGAGGGAACGAGGAGAAGTGGGAGACCAAATTGGAGGTGGAAAGATGGAGTGAAAAAGATTTTGTGTGATCAGGGCCTGAACATGCAGGAGGGTGAAAGGAGGGCAAGGTATAGAGTGAATTGGATCGATGTGGTATACCGGGGTTGACGTGTTGTCAGTGAATTGAATCAGGGCATGTGAAGCGTCTGGGGTAAACCATGGAAAGCTGTGTAGGTATGTATATTTGCGTGTGTGGACGTATGTATATACATGTGTATGGGGGTGGGTTGGGCCATTTCTTTCATCTGTTTCCTTGCGCTACCTCGCAAACGCGGGAGACAGCGACAAAGCAAAAAAAAAAAAAAATATATATATATATATATATATATATATATATATATATATATATATATATATATGTGCATTATTACATGACAGCTAGAGACTAAGTGTGAACGAATGGGGCCTTTCTTGTCTTTTCCTAGTGCTACCTCGCACACATGAGGGGGGAGGGTGTTGTTATTCCATGTGTGACGGGGTGGTGATGGGAATGAATAAAGGCAGAGAGTATGAATTATGTACATGGGTATATATGTATATGTCTGTGTGTGTGTATATATATGTATACATTGAGATGTATAGGTATGTATATGTGCTGTGTGTGGACGTGTATGTATACACATGTGTATGTGGGTGGGTTGGCCCATCCTTTCGTCTGTTTCCTTGCGCTACTTCGCTAACGCGGGAGACAGCGAGTAAGCAAAATAAATAAATAGAATATATATGTATATATATATATATATCTTCTTTTCTTTCAAACTATTCGCCATTTCCCGCGTTAGCGTGGTAGCGTTAAGAACAGAGAACTGGGCCTTTGAGGGAATATCCTCACCTGGCCCCCTTCTCTGTTCCTTCTTTTGGAAAAATAAAAAAAAGATAATGAGAGGGGAGGATTTCCAGCCCCCCCGCTCCCTCCCCTTTTAGTCGCCTTCTACGACACGCAGTGAATACGTGGGAAGTATTCTTTCTCCCCTATCCCCAGGGATATATATATATATATATATATATATATATATATATATATATATATATATATATATATATATATATATATATATATATATATATATATATATATATATATATATATATCAACAATTCCCTACGATCCACTTTACAAGACAAACAAGAAAATCAAAAGTTTGGCTACATTGAATTTCATAATTTCGAATATTTTGATGAGAGAGAGAGAGAGAGAGAGAGAGAGAGAGAGAGAGAGAGAGAGAGAGAGAGAGAGAGAGAGAGAGAGAGAGAGAGAGAGAGAGAGAGAGAGAGAGAGAGAGAGAGAGAGGCAAAAGGAAGGTAATAAATTCACAGCACACAGGAAAGCTGCTCAGTCGTGGTTATCTCATATGTTTTCACTAACTTCGAGAGTTAAGTAGTACAAATGCCATTTCAAAATGCTTGGGACACTTCAATTTGTTCTTGTATGAAAACATACAACTGAAGCAAGTCAGTCTTTTATAAGGTTAAAACTACTAATGATATTAGAATAACATGCAAATTTATGATGGACGACTGAAAATGGGCCTTGATGGCTAGGCTAAGACCATTTATCGTTGTCCATGATAGCAAGGCTAAGATCATTTATCATTTACCATGATGGCTAGGCTAAGATCATTTATCATTTACCATGATGGCTAGGCTAAGACCATTTATCATTTACCATGATGGCTAGGCTAAGATCATTTATCATTTACCATGATGGCTAGGCTAAGATCATTTATCGTTGTCCATGATAGTAAGGCTAAGATCATTTATCATTTACCATGATGGCTAGGCTAAGACCATTTATCATTTACCATGATGGCTAGGCTAAGACCATTTATCATTTACCATGATGGCTAGGCTAAGACCATTTATCATTTACCATGATGGCTAGGTTAAGACCATTTATCATTTACCATGATGGCTAGGCTAAGACCATTTATCATTTACCATGATGGCTAGGCTAAGACCATTTATCATTTACCATGATGGCTAGGTTAAGACCATTTATCATTTACCATGATGGCTAGGCTAAGATGATTTATCGTTGTCCATGATGGTTAGGCTAAGATCACTTTTCGTTGTCCATAATGGTTAGGCTAAATCATTTATCGTCGTCCATGATAACTAGTCTAAGATCATTTATCATTGTCCATGATGGCTAGGCTAGGATCATTTATCATTTACCATGATAGCAAGGCTAAGATCATTTATCATTGTCCATGATGGCTAGGCTAAGATCATTTATCATTGTCCATGATGGCTAGGCTAAGATCATTTATCATTTACAATGATAGCTAGGCTAAGATGATTTATCGTTGTCCATAATGGTTAGGCTAAATCATTTATCGCTGTCCATGATAGCTAGTCTAAGATCATTTATCGTTGTCTATGTTACAATCTGGGTCCAGCCCGAGCTGTAGGGGATAGAAGACCTCCAAGATAACACTAGCCAGACTCTAAGAACATTTAAGATCATAAGAACATTATCCAGTCGTCTTTTACTTATCAGGAAATACGTTTGTATGCAACTCTTAGCTGATAAGAGATGTTTGATCTCTTATCACCCAGAACTCACCACGAGGAGGTGGTTGCATGTCGAGTTCCATAATTTTTTCCCGTTCTAAATAAATATCTTAATTTCCTCTAAAATAAACGTCTATCCCGTTTTAAGATATGTAAAAATAATAATTTCCTCTACAACAAAGTTCTTATTGTGAGGTAGATAGTTGAGGAAGGGCACCTCATTTCCTGCCCTTCCTCTGGTTCCGTTGGCCCCCTCCTCTGGTACGCCTCCGGCGGACTGACCTCATCACCTTCTTCAGCTCACCAATAATAAGTGGCAGAGCTGGTCTCTCTGAGGGGTCGCTGTGGGTCGCTGTTTGGTAAAGATCCTGGAGGCTTTCCCGCACACCCTGCTTCCTGACCAGGATGGACACGTGCCTCATTACATGCCCAAAAGAGAAGACGTCACTGGCTGGGGAGACCGGCTTGCGCTCCCTGACCTCAGGGGCCAACCACAGGTCAGGAACATTGTACTCAACGCAGCTTCCCTTCTTAACGCTCAAGCCGAAGTCGATGATGTGAAACTCTGGCTTGTCACCCATCGTCACCGTCACATTCTCGACCTTGACGTCATTATGGACAATGTTTTTCTTATGGATTTCCATCAGCCGACGAGCGACCATGATGGCGGACTCGACCAGTTCCTCGTCCGACCGACATGTTCTCATGTACTTATCATAAGGCTGGCCAGTGTGGCTTAAGATGATCAGTGGGGGATTGCGGCACACTGCTCGAAGGAGAGGGGCTCCTCCAGCCCCAGCCAGTCTCCTGTGAATGTCGGCTTCATCCATAAGACTTTTCCAACTCACTCCGTCCAGAAGGGTTTTGATGACGCAACACGATCCACGGAACAACACCGTTTCAATCTTGGCGTTGCCTCCCCGACCCACCTCTCTCATGACCACCAGGTCATTTACATCCTTCTGGGTCAACTTTACAACTGGAACACTCATTTTGATTCCGGCCTGAGGCGCACTTACCAGATTTTCTCCTTGCCGGAGAGCGTGAGAGGAGATGTTGTCGGTACGGAGTCCCATCCTCAAATGATTACACTTCTCTCGCCGCCGGCCTTATATACTCCTGGGTTATGTGACGTCACTTAACCAGATCTATCCAGATTAAATCCCATACAAATCCGGATATATAGACGGATTCATTTAGTTTTGTTGCGATCATTATTTGATGAAATCTAGAGGTGTCGAAGAAATAGTCAAGATGGCTAGTGGTGTTGAGAGTGTAGTGAAGATGGCTAGAGATATTGAAGGATCTAAATAGTTTCGAAATACCAATACTTTTTGAATCAATAAATCATTATAAATACTAATAAGACAAAAAACACTTTGACGAAAATTTGGCCATTTTCAAGCATCGAAATAAAAGGATATGAGGTAAATGGCTTTTGGGAAATCATTGTTCAATAATAGTTACTTTCTGAGAACACACACACACACACACACACACACCGACACACACACACACACACACACACACACACACACACACAAACCTAGAGAACATACCATGAAATTAGGACAATATTGTTCAAATATATTCAGAGAAGTAATTTTAAAGTTTATATAAGAGTGGTTGATGAATGGAATAAGAAGAATGAGGTCATGGTTAAGGCAGACACCATACATAAATCTTACAAGTTGTATAATAGTACAGAATGTTCTAGAGATTTGGCCTGGCGAGTGTAGAACTCTCTCCTCACACAGTAAAAATAGGTCATTACACACTCACAGACTCAGAGGTTATCATGTTGAAGGAGAGGTGAAAACTGAAGATTCAAATCAAAGAACAATAAGAAGCGTCATGATGAGATGGGAGAGGGAATTGGTCAATTGACAAATATAGTTTAATCTAAAACATGAACGGTAAATCACTTCGACTGAGGAAAGTCAAGTGGAAAACATAGAAAATGAAAGACCAAAGAGAAGAATTTTGAACATCTGGGATAACATATAATGTGAGGAAACACGATTTCACCAAATGAGCTTTAGTTAACGCTTCTGGTACAGTGTATATATATATATATGTATATGTATATATATATATATATATATATATATATATATATATATATATATATATATATATATATATATATATATATATATATTTTTCTTTTTTCTTTTAAACTATCCGCCATTTCCCGCATTAGCGAGGTAGCGTTAAGAACAGAGGACTGGGCCTTTGTGGAATATCCTGACCTGGCCCCCCTCTGTTCCTTCTTTTGGAAAATTAAAAAAAAGAAAAAAAAAAAACGAGAGGGGAGGATTTCCAGCCTCCCGCTCCCTCCCCTTTTAGTCGCCTTCTACGACACGCAGGGTATACGTGGGAAGTATTCTTCATCCCCTATCCCCAGGGATATATTTACATATATATATATATATATATATATATATATATATATATATATATATATATATATATATATATATATATATATATATATATATATATATATATATATATATATATATATACATGTACTTATGTGTGTGTGTGTGTGTGTGTGTGTGTACGGATAAACTTTAATGCTGGCCAGGGTGTACTGGTGATGCCGTTGACCTAAAATGTAAGTTCAAGCCCGTAGGCCGACCCTGCACTTAGCTTGAAACCTTTTGTGTTCACTGTAATCTTCTTTACTACATCTCCTCTCCTTAATCCCTTTATCTTCACTATGCAAGGCTTATTATAATCTTCACTACAACCTCATCTTCATATGACCTTATCTTGACTAAGCTGGTTTCAAGGAAGGCTTTAGATTTTTCCGCTCACACAAACAACGTACTTACACGGGGCCCCACGAGTGTAAAACTCCCTCCTAATACAGTGCAAATAGATGATTACACACACCTACACACCACCACCACCACTAACAATACACAGAGAAATAACCTTTTCGGTTGGCTTTGGATCCGCCCTTGAACGTAGTTTGGAGGATTTGGGGGATCAGGTCAATAAGGTTAAGTTCACTACAACCTCATATTCCCTAACGTGTATCTTCACTACTAGCTTATTTTCACTTAATTATATCTTCACTATACCCTCTTCTTCACTACACCGTTATTTCTACCATACCATCATCATTGTACTCCCTGATGTTCACTAAAAGTAGTTCTTATCTTCACTACATAATCATTTTGAATGAACTTTACTCTTCAGTAACCCTTATCTCTACTACATTCGTATCTTCATTACCTTCGTATCTTCACTACAACCTATCTTCTCAATATCCTTATCATCACTATGCTCTTCCTCACTACACTTTCATCTTAACATCATCCTTCTGTTTACCGAACTTAGTTCAAAGTCTGACTTGAACGTAGCTTTGGAAAGTTTGTGTTCCTCATTGTGTTACCTCCTTATCATCATTGTAAAGGCAATTGTCGCCACTCCCCAACTAAACCCTCATCGTCACTACACTCTCATCATTATCATTATTTCTTGATGTTCAATACAAAATCTCAACATATATATTCATCTTCACTACAGAATAATTTTCATTGCACCTTAATCTTCATTACTCCTTGTTTCAGCTACATCCGTATCTTCCATTCATTCTTATATCTTATATTAGTCACATCTTTACAATATCTTCTCTGTTCCGTCTTTTGGAAAATTGAAAATGAGAGTAAAGGATTTCCGGCCTTCTGCTCCCTACCCTTTTAGTCGCCTTGTACGCCACGCAGGCAATACGTGGCAAGTATACTTTCTTCCCTATCCCCAGGGATAACAGCATCTGGTGTTCCCAGACGGTCACCCATCCAAGTACTAACCAGACCCAACGTTGCTTAACTTCTCTGATCGGACAGCGACAAAGCAAAATATATATATATATATATATATATATATATATATATACATATACAAGACTGAAAACAATGAATTTCCCAGATAAAGAATGGAGGCGCCGGGGTTTGAACCCGGGTCCTCTCGCATGCCAAGCGAGCGCTCTACCACTGAGCTACGCCCCCAAGAACATATTTTGTGACATAGTATTATATGAAGCACTGAGATTACCACGGCAAAATAGTGTTTGACCGACCGTTGCCGACTAGCCGGCAAAATAACCACAGGGTATATCTCCATGTTGCTGTCGTGTTTTCCTCTCAATTTTCCACGAAGAAATGAGTTTTAATTTTTTATTTCGTTGCAATAGACTGGAACTAAGCAATAGACTGGAACTATGCAATAGACTGGAACTAAGCTGACCTGGTATGAGGTCAGAACCCTCATTATCATCCCTGCTAACTACCGGAAGCAGATTAAGTCGTTCCACAACCGATGTCCGGCCCATGTTAACTCTGATGTGCCCAGCAGTTGGAGGAGGATCGCCAGAAGCTTCTGGAAGATTTCAAGGACGTCTTGGTGGACCTGACCCTTTCAGATAAGGTCGAAAACCACAATTTATTGTGAAGATCTTCACTACAACGTTGAACGAACATACTGAATGTTGCACACATGTGATGCGGACAAAATGAAAGAAGATAAAGACAAAAATTATGTCTGGTGTGGGTCTCGAACCCACGACCTTGAGTGTGTAAGACACACGCTCTACCACTGAGCTAACCAGACAATAGAAAATACGTCTGTTTCTTCAATTTGAATTAATGAAAATCTTTGCGAGGCAGCGTTAAGAAAAGAGAGATGTCTTTGACGAAATTTACTTGTTTGGCTCCTTCTTCTGTTCCTCAGTATCGAAAGTAAACATACTGAAGGATAAATATATATATATATATATATATATATATATATATATATATATATATATATATATATATATATATATATATATATATGTTGAAAAGGATCACAATTTTGCACGTGATCAAGTATATTCTTATGAGTTCACGGGGAAAATAAACACGATAAGTTCCCAAGTGCACTTTCGTGTAAAACTCACATCATCAGGGGAGATACAAGAGATAAATATAACAGTCAGTTGATATACAACGAAGAGACGTAGCTAGGACGCCATATGGTAAACATGTGATTGTCCAAGACAGACAACAAGCGTATCATAAACTTATTATGTGGACAAGAAGGTGAATTGTTTACAAATTTTATCAACATTAAAGTTATCCAATTTGTATAGACCATCACTAATATTAATATTATAATTCTTTGTGTATTCAGAAATAGAAGATTCAATGATATTTCTCGTGGTACTTGAGTTAGAGTTAATAACTGAGATGGCATTATTAACTCTAATTCCAGTACAACGAGAAATATCATTGAATCTTCTATTATTAAATACACAAAGAATTATAAACCTTGAGGAAGCAACATGGCGGTCAAAAATAAGCTTTAGGAATGAAGTTTATGAATGGAATATCAGTGAGACGATCCAAATGACGAATGAATGAGAGCGTAGTCAACATACAATATAAAAGGACATGTTATGAATGGCAGCCAGGCAAGTAACGGCCCAACTGAATGGAAGGATTTAAAAGTTCGCGTTATATGACGAATTTTGATAGATTATTCAAATTTCCATTCCAGTTATGAAACTTAATGGTTGTGTTCAGTTCTAGAGACAAAGTTTAAAGGTTTGTGTTTCAGAGATGAGCCACAAAGGATATCGTTAAATTAACTGACATTAAAATTTGTCAATTAAGTGAATCATTTGGTACAATAGCTGTAGTTTGACAGAGTTAAAAGTTCGCAATTTCAATACAATTCTAATTCAAAAGTTTGAGTTTCAATGATGGTTTGCACAAGCTTAACGTACATTTAAGTTTTGTGTTTATATGACGTATCTTAAAGGACTCTGGTAAAATAACGCAGCTGGAAGGTTTACGTTAAAATGACGGTGTTTAAATGTTTATTGATGAATGGTAGATTTAAATGGATAGATTTTAAGTTCGCGTTTTCATGAGCGACTTTAAACCTTGTGGTTAAATGTCAGAGTTTAAATGTTGGTATGTACAATGTTGACCAGATGGCGGTAGTGTGTAGACACAGCCATACCAGGTCGTATTTATCATCATTAAAGTCACCTTCCTTACTTACTTATGGCGGCGATGAAATTCACTGGTTCTTGATTGTGCACCAATTAACCTATCAGATAATGGTACAATGTTTGCCTGGTGTTGCATATATCACGTCTGTTGTTGAAACACAAGAATGCCAGGTGACTTTGGGAGTGGATGATAATGTAAAGATCAATATTAATGTGGGAAATCTTGAACCGCCATCACCAGACACAACACATGTTTGGATCTGGCGGGGGGAGGGACTTGCCTGTGACGTCACGATGCCCCGCCTCCAGCCTGGCGCCGCTCTGTGTGTGTGTGTGTGTGTGTGTGTGTGTGTGTGTGTGTGTGTGTGTGTGTGTGGACTACTTTAATCATTATCACGTGAGTCTTTTGAGGAAGGATTTGTACACTCGTGTTGCCCCGTCTCTTAACCTTGTAAGTGTAAAATATGTTTTCACTCCTATGTGCGCTCACACACACACACACACACACACACACACATACACACACACACACACACACACACACACACACATAACCTATAATATTATCTAGTATTTTCTTCAGAAGGATATCTTACACCTTGATTATAAAAGACAAAGAAAAATGTATAAAAACATATACATATATTTCCACACGTGTAGATATATGTTATGTATTGAAATGTGGTGGAAAAATTCCTTATATATTAACAAACGTGATTGAGGACTTAAAGAGTCTGGTACAAACATAATGGTTATTGTGATAAATGATTTATTTATGATAAATATGTATTGTGTTGCATTATAATGGTTGTTCAGAACAGAGGTTCTTAAACCTGAATCAGTGAAATACTATCAGAAATAGAAAACCTGTTAAACATAAACATTTATAGTGATTAACCACAGAATATATCTTACAGTGGGTATTGAAAAGAAAATCCATTGCAAGGAGCTAGTTTAAGGCAAGAGAATTTAATTTTTCAATAAAATATTTACCTCTACATCCCTATTCTTTCGTCATCATTTCTTATGTTTACTATCAAGAAATGTCTTTTATCTTACATAAAAATTCTGTATAGGTATTTGATTAATGTTCTCCAACGACGCGTTGTATAACTCTTCGTAAGTGAAGTTCATTTCGTGTAATGGATCATGCATTACAAAGTTGTGTCTATCCACACAAGTGTTACACGTCCCAGGTAAAGATATATTCTAGAGATAGTGTATATCTAACATATATATGTGTTTTATAAATATTTATTAAAAGTTTTCCTGAGGGACAATACCTAAGACTTTCGTATTAAAGTTGATCAGTTGTAAGTGATCAAGCATTACGAAGGTGTGTCCATTGCCACAGGTGCTACTGATCCTGGGTAAAGGTATTTTACAATTTTTGTTTCCTTAACCCTTCTAGTTATCTATGCTTCATCTCTGGCTTGATCCTTGCAAGTGACATTTATGGTGTGTAATTCTCTTAATTCTTATCATATAATTAATCAGTTGAGGTGCAGAACACGCTGTTCATCTTGGTCACTCCACTCTGTTCCATACTATTATTCAAAAGGTGTTACCGGACTCAACCCATAAGTCGTTACACCAGGAATGACAAGTAACCTTGGGGAAAGGCTGTATCATCGACCAGGGAAGGGAAGAAATAGCACAGTCTCATCGAAAACCTTTTCGCTTCATAGATATGTGCCATCATCCCCTGCTCCTGTGTAGCGTGCAGCAGCCACGAAGGTGTAGGAGCGCCATCAAAGGTGTGCTGGTGATGTGTGGTAATAATAATACGAAGGTGTAGGAGCGCCATCAAAGGTGTGCTGGTGATGTGTGGTAATAATAATACGAAGGTGTAGGAGCGCCATCAAAGGTGTGCTGGTGATGTGTGGTAATAATAATACGAAGGTGTAGGAGCGCCATCAAAGGTGTGCTGGTGATGTGTGGTAATAATAATACGAAGGTGTAGGAGCGCCATCAAAGGTGTGCTGGTGATGTGTGGTAATAATGATACGAAGGTGTAGGAGCGCCATCAAAGGTGTACTGGTGATGTGTGGTAATAATAATACGAAGGTGTAGGAGCGCCATCAAAGGTGTGCTGGTGATGTGTGGTAATAATAATACGAAGGTGTAGGAGCGCCATCAAAGGTGTACTGGTGATGTGTGGTAATAATAATACGAAGGTGTAGGAGCGCCATCAAAGGTGTGCTGGTGATGTGTGGTAATAATAATACGAAGGTGTAGGAGCGCCATCAAAGGTGTACTGGTGATGTGTGGTAATAATAATATTACTGTTCACACCATCACTAACAACCATTTCTCAGGTTTGTCTGTCCTACTTGTCGTCGCTGTACACACAACAAAAAAACTATCGCGCAGAGGGGGTCTGAAGACGTGTGTAATGACCACTGACCTACCTGTTGTACCATGCCGGTAGGGTTGGTATACGTGCCTGGAAGCCACAGGTTTCCACAGTCCTATGCTAGACCCATGTAAGTTACGTGCCACAAGAGCGGCATTATATCATTAACAATAAAATTACATCATACAAGGCAGTATGAACCCCTACTTTTGAATTGGTGTGTGTAATATATCTGTGAGACACACACAGCTATATGCGGTAACCCCCGGGGGCATGTGGTAGCTGCAGCATACCTCAATGTGATGCCAGGTAAACACAATAGCTTCATATTGTATAGGTGTAATTTGGGAAGAATATGTTTTACTATTGATATTGTATTATTCTATAGCACATCTGGGTTCGTGGCAGTCCATAAAGGTTATCTTACACCGCCATTTCGTGTCCATGCAGGAAATGTAATGAGACATGCGATATATTTTTGAAACAATGAAACAGCGCGGGTATAGTTCACTGCGAGCCAATGTCGAAAGGTTGTTTTTGTGGTATATCTAATTTTACCATGGAGACCTCACAAGCGACACGTGAAGCTATGCTACAGCTTCATAATGAGGGCTACAGCGACTCTGAAATTGGGAGACGTCTTGGTATTCACCGGTCAACCGTAGCACGATGGATTCGCCGACAGGCAGAGTTGAGCAACACAGACAACAGGCATCGGCGTGGGCGCCCACGTTGCACAACCCCAGGTAATGATGTTGCATATATAGGTATACTGGACCACTTGATGTTATGTAAACAACCACATCACATGTTATATTTGCAATATGTCATCCTTTCCCTAGGCCATAGCAGCTGTCATTACTGCTGCCACCTTCACGCCCGACGCTAGCAACATTCGGGATACTCTTGGTCTGCAGTGCACACCTCAAACTGTCCGAAACAGACACTCACTCTGAGGGGCTACGTGGTCGCATACCAGCAACAAAACCTGTGTTAAGTGAGGCAAACATGGAGAGCAGGGTGGAGTATGCGTTGGAGTATGCGGACAAGCCACATCAGTTTTGGGAGAACGTCATCTTTTGTGATGAAAAAACCTTCTGCAGCGATGGTCCCCCTGCAAACAAACATGTTTGGCGGCATCCTAACACCAGGTTAGCTCTTTCTCTGTCTGTCTGTCTCTCTCTCTCACACACACACACAGAGGTTATGCTATATAACATATTTTCCATTTTATAATGACAATTTATGGTGAGGCCAACATGAACAACGTTCCGGAAGTGCTTTGAAACCAGGGTGCCACGGCCACCACAGTGGTTTGCTGCTTGACACGTCCTGTTGTGCTGCAGTATTACATTTGAGTTATGCACACTCATTATCTTTTAAGTGAATAACAGTGATTATGATCACACTATACGGCATATGTAAATACTATAGCAATAATCTCCATTTACGATGTGATATCATGATAAATAATTATTATATATTAAGTTAGTTAATATTTTTTAATTTACTTAGTTATTATCTTAATCTATATTGCAGCAACAGTTGCACTAATATGATTAAGACACACGTGTGTCTTATGTAATTTTATACATTCTATATAACCAGATACGAGACACAACATGTGGTGGGTAACAGGAGGAGTGGGCGCGCGCGTCAGTGCAGGACTATTTGGTTGGATCCATCCATGGTGCTGGTGTCGGTGAGTTGGTGGATGTAGGGCCTGGCCACTTGACCGGACCTAGATACGTTGAGATACTGGAGGAGGTCCTGTTACCTTCAGTGGGGGCTATGCTGTTTCCAGAGCCGGAGCCATTTTACCTCGTCCAAGATAACAGCCCACTTCACACATCCAGGGTTGTAAAGGCGTGGTATGCTCGCCATCCACGTATAACAGTGTTGCCATATCCTGCAAAATCGCCTGATCTCAACCCGATAGAGCACGTATGGGCGGCCATGCAGAAAGGCATGCCTGACCGACAACATCGATGTCGTGCTACAGTCGTAAATGATGGTTTACAAGCATGGGAACATCTACGAAGCCCTTCTGGTAGGAACTTAACGCAGATGTTAGTGGCATCCATGCCTCGAAGGCTCAATGAAGTGTTGGCAACGGGAGGAGGTTATACCAAGTAATGAAATAATAAAATTTACAGTCAAAGATTACTTTTTTAACCTCCAACAACATGTCTATGGTCATGTTATATAGAAATCTGATTTTCACTGTTAAAGGGAAGTTAACTAATGCAGATCCATGAAAAGAGTCATTACTTTTCATGTTGGTTTACTAAATACTATGATGTGGTGCCAGGTTTGTGACATACTGTTATCAGTCACACAGGTGATACTACATATTACGTGAGGTTGCTGATTAATCTAAACCAGCAGACAGATAAATCACCGCCGATATGAAGCAGGGTGTCGTAGTTACTATGTAGTATATCATTTTACACCACGAATTTGACACTTTGCAAGAGATAATGATTACTGCAATATGCCTTACTGTGCAGAATATTACATTGACATGCTCAATTTACGTCTCCCATCTACTGTACTACATACGGAAGGATATATCGTTGCCATTAGATAGGTGAGGACACCCACAGGCAGGGACATCAGGGCTACCACCATCTCACAGGAAAATGTTCACTGTTCCATTATTCCACGTCTGGTGCGTCATTTTGTTTCGTACAAAAAACGCGTGATATTTTTTTTACTGTGTGTACATGTATTTCTTGAAGAATAATGCGTACAGCAACGATTTCTTAGAAAATTGAAATGCATAACCTTACCTATTTAACTCTCTAAATATCTATCTGTTCACCTATCTATCTATCTATCAATCTTTCTGTATCTGAAAGTCAACAATGATAAAATTAATGAAAATGAAGTATAACAACGTCCTCTCAAAGGTAATGATCTTACCAGAATCTTCGAGAACCTTCTAGAAAACCTTGAACCCTGCAGGCAGGGAGGGAGGAATGGCCTCTGGTTGATTATATGTAAAACATTTAGATGAAATCACATCTTTTCTTATCAGGTCCCATGGTGTAAGGGTTAGCACTCTGGACTCTGGATCCAGCAATCCGAGTTCGAATCTCGGTGGGACCTCATCTTTTCAGTTTTCTTCGATACTGATGATGGCCGCATTGTTCTTTATATTGTATATACATACATATATATCCATATATATATATATATATATATATATATATATATATATATATATATATATATATATATATATATATATAAATATATATATAAGCATATATATGGAATAATGTGGTTATCATCAGCAGCCAGAGGCCATTCCCTCCTCCTTACCTGCAGAGTTCATGGTTTTCTGGAAGGTTCTAGAAGATTCTGGTAAGACATTTGTCATTGAGAGGACGTTGTTAGGTGAGGGTCAGGTTCACTCTATGGTTGTAGTCACCTGTCCGAGGACGTTGTTATGCTTCATCAATTTTGTAATTGTTGACTTTCAGATAGGAAGTGAAAAAGATTTATATGAATTAATGATGTTCACTGCAGGTGACACATCCTCATTATTGAAATCATAATGGAAATTCTTGTTCTAATTGTTACATGAAGTTCCTTAGAGTTGTTCCTCCATGATGGCTGTGGACGTTTAGATTAACAAGCTTGGGTCTGACTTGATGAGAGTTGATCACAAACCAATCTTTGCCTTGCGATGGAGAACTAGAGCAGTGTACTACCGAACAAATATCCAGAGCAGGTGACTTACGTATGAATCATTATCAGTCCTTGGAGTAAGATTTCGATGACTCCTTGTACTCACAACATCATTATGAGTCACTTCAAGAGTAATGACTCCTTGTACTCACAACATCATTATGAGTCACTTCAAGAGTAATGACTCCTTGTACTCACAACATCATTATGAGTCACTTCAAGAGTAATGACTCCTTGTACTCACAACATCATTATGAGTCACTTCAAGAGTAATGACTCCTTGTACTCACAACATCATTATGAGTCACTTCAAGAGTAATGACTCCTTGTACTCACAACATCATTATGAGTCACTTCAAGAGTAATGACTCCTTGTACTCACAACATCATTATGAGTCACTTCAAGAGTAATGACTCCTTGTACTCACAACATCATTATGAGTCACTTCAAGAGTAATGACTCCTTGTACTCACAACATCATTATGAGTCACTTCAAGAGTAATCTTCACTAAAACTTTATCTTTACTAGACCCTTACGATTCAAGTCCATGGTCACATTAATTTAGAATCTCAACACCACTGGTCTTATACCTAACCCATATCATCACTACATCCATGTACATGTATTTCTTGCAGAATAATGCGGACATCAGTGATTTCTAAGAAAGTTGAAATGCATGAGTGGAATCGGCGTCATCATTAGTTGGAAGGTGTTCAGAAGGTCGGGGGTCCACGGTCATGTGCTCTTCTGGATCACCTGGTGTTGCCTCGCATGCATGTCCCTGATCGCGGTCATGTTGTCTAACGCGGACGAGCCTCCCGTGGCTGGATCCGTGGCCGTGGCAGTGGCTGCTGCAAGGTACAACAACTCCGAGGCTATCGCCGCCGGGGTCTTGATGACAGACAGTGCCACTAATGTGTTGGTCACGGCCACTATCGACGGACGGGGGCGCTGAGAACGAGCTCACCTGGAAACAGGCGGGCGAGTCTCAAGCCCCGCCGGCGGGGCCCGTAACCGACTCTTGAACGAGTGACATTGTCTCGTGGCCGAGGCTCATGTTACCATTGATCTCGTTTTCTTTTCGATCTTATAAAAACGCATATGAAATGTTCAGTATTTGATTATCTATTCAACTATGTATTTTTACACAGCCTTACCTATCTTTCTATCTGTATGAATATCTATCTATTTACCTATCTATCTACCTTATCTATCTATCAACCTTATGAGTCACTTTAAGAGTTATCTTCACCACAACCGTATCTTCACTACACCCTTACGGTTCAAGTCTATGGTCATAATCACTACACCTTCAATACCATTGGCTAATACTTAACCCACATCATCACTACATCCATGTACATGTATTTGTTGCAGAATGATGCGGACATCAATAATTTCTAAGAAAGTTGAAAGCTGCCTTACCTATCTATCTATCTATCTATGTATCTATCTTCTAGAACCTTCCAGAACCACAGCCTCTGGCTGGTGATGGTGGTTGATTATATGTAAAACATTTAAATGAAATCAGATCTTTTGTTTCCAGTCCCATGGTGTAAGGGTTAGCCTTACCTATCTTTCTATCTAAATATCTATCTGTTTACCAGTCTATCTATCTGTCTATCTAATCTATCTATCTGTCTATGAATCTATCTTTCTGTATCTGAAAGTCAACAATGATAAAATTAATGAAAATGAAGTATAACAACGTCCTCTCAATGGCAATTATCTTACCAGAATCTTCGAGAACCTTCCAGAAAACAATGACATTTGCAGGCAAGGAGGAAGGGCCTCTGGCTGATTATATGTAAAACATTTAGATGAAATCACATCTTTTCTTATCAGGTCCCATGGTGTAAGGGTTAGCACTCTGGACTCTAAATCCAGCAATCTCGGTGGGACCTCATCTTTTCAGTTTTCTTAGAAACTGATGATGGCCGCATTGTTCTTATATATATATATATATATATATATATATATATATATATATATATATATATATATATATATATATATATATATATATATATATATATATATATATATATATATATATATAAATATATATATAAGCATATATATGGAATAATGTGGTTATCATCAGCAGCCAGAGGCCATTCCCTCCTCCTTACCTGCAGAGTTCATGGTTATCTGGAAGGTTCTAGAAGATTCTGGTAAGACATTTGTCATTGAGAGGACGTTGTTAGGTGAGGGTCAGGTTCACTCTATGGTTGTAGTCACCTGTCCGAGGACGTTGTTATGCTTCATCAATTTTGTAATTGTTGATTTTCAGATAGGAAGTACTCATCTTCGAAGCTTCCTTTTTACTCACAACAACCTTGAGTCACTTTAAGAATCATCTTAACTACAGCCTTATCTTCACTACACCCTTATGGTTTAAGTCAATGGTCACATTCACTACACCTTCAACACCACTGGCCTTATACCTGACCCACATTATCACTACATCCATGTACATGTATTTGTTGTAGGATATTGTGGATATCATTGATTTATAAGAAAGATGAAGGTTGCCTTACCTATCTATCCATGTATCTATCTGAATATCTATCTATTTATGTATCTATCAATCTATCTTCATGATAACACAAATGTATGATTGTTCTTAAATTATAATGGGTGTGAGCAGGTGCAGTCGTGAAGTCTGTAGCCATACCATAAGTCAAACTGAAAATACATCAAATGTATAACAAGATCAATGCAATATTGGCGGATACAGTGTGGTGGGAGAGATGTGTGGTGTGGGTGTGCTGTAGACGTGTGGTGTGGGGAAGGTGTGTGTCGTAGGTGTACGGTGGGAGAGTGTGTTGTGGGCATGGAAGAACAGGTGTGTGTGTTGTGGGTGTATTCGGGAGGGTGTGTCGTGAGTGTTGTGGGAAGGGTGTTGTTGTTTCTAAGTGTGTGTGTGTGTGTGTGTGTGTGTGTGTGTGTGTGTGTGTGTGTGTGTGTGTGTGTGTGTGTGTGTGCAGGTGTTGGGAGAAATGCCTTGTCTGTGTGGTCCTGCCTGACTCTCGTCTAAAGCCTCTCTCTCCTCTCCTGCCTGACTCTCGTCCCAAGCCTCTCTCTCCTGTCCTGCCTGACTCTCGTCCCAAGCCTCTCTCTCCTCTCCTGCCTGACTCTCGTCCCAAGCCTCTCTCTCCTGTCCTGCCTGACTCTCGTCCCAAGCCTCTCTCTCCTGTCCTGCCTGACTCTCGTCCCAAGCCTCTCTCTCCTGTCCAGCCTGACTCTCGTCCCAAGCCTCTCTCTCCTGTCCTGCCTGACTCTCGTCCCAAGCCTCTCTCTCCTGTCCTGCCTGACTCTCGTCCCAAGCCTCTCTCTCCTGTCCTGCCTGACTCTCGTCCCAAGCCTCTCTCTCCTGTCCTGCCTGACTCTCGTCCCAAGCCTCTCTCTCCTGTCCAGCCTGACTCTCGTCCCAAGCCTCTCTCCTGTCGTGCCTGACTCTCATCCAAAGTCTCTCTCTCGTGTCCTGCCTGACTCTCGTCCCAAGCCTCTCTCTCTACAGTCCACCCTAACTCTCATGACAATTACCTTTCTCCGTCACAGAGTCTTACCCTAACCTTCTATTTCCTTGTCTTTTTCACATCTAAATCCTCTCTCTCGTGTCCAGCCTCTCTCACACAGACTCCCTTCTCTCTCTCTCTCTCTCTCTCTCTCTCTCTCTCTCTCTCTCTCTCTCTCTCTCTCTCTCTCTCTCTCTCTCCAGTATGGAATAATTCAGTTAATTATCTTGACTAAGCTGGTTTCAAGGAAGGCTTTATGTTTTACCCTCTCACACAAACAACGTACTTACACGGGGCCCCACGAGTGTAAAACCCCCTCCTAATACAGTGCAAATAGATGACTACACACACCTACACACACCACCACCACTAACAATACACAGAGAAATAACCTTTTCGGTTGGCTTTTGATCCGCCCTTGAACGTAGTTTGCAGGATTAGGGGAATCAGGTCAATAAGGTTAAGTTCACTACAACCTCATATTCACTAACGTGTATCTTCACTACTAGCTTATTTTCACTAAATATATCTTCACTATACCCTCTTCTTCACTACACCGTTATTTCTACCATACCATCATCATTGCACTCCCTGATGTTCACTAAAAGTAGTTCTTATCTTCACTACATAATCATTTTGAATAAACTTTACTCTTCAATAACCCTTATCTCTACTACATTCGTATCTTCACAACATTCGTATCTTCACTACAAGCTATCTTGACAATATCCTTATCATCACTATACTCTTCTTCACTACACTCTCATCTTAACATCATCCTTCTGTTTACCGAACTTAGTTCAAAGTCTGACTTGAACGTAGCTTTGGAAAGTTTGTGTTCCTCATTGTGTTACCTCCTTATCATCATTGTAAAGGCAATTGTCACCACTCCCTTACTAAACCCTTATCGTCACTACACTCTCATCATTATCATTACTTCTTGATATTCAATACAAAATTTTAACATATACATTTATCTTCACTACAGAATAATTTTCATTGCACTTTAATCTTCATTACTCCTTGTTTCAGCTACATCCGTATCTTGCATTCATTCTTATATCTTATATTAGTTACATCTTTACAATATCTTTACGTCTTCTCTGTTCCGTCTTTTGAAAAATTGAAAATGAGAGGGAAGGATTTCCGGCCTTCTGCTCCCTCCTCTTTTAGTCGCCTTGTACGACACGCAGGGAATACGAGGCAAGTATACTTTCTTCCCTATCCCCAGGGATAACAGCATCTGGTGTTCCCAGACGGTCACCCATCCAAGTACTAACCAGACCCAACGTTGCTTAACTTCCCTGATCGGACGATATATATATATATATATATATATATATATATATATATATATATATATATATATATATATATATATATATATATATATATATATATATATAAGACAAAATAATGAATCTCATAAATAACAAAAATGGAAGCGCCGGGGTTTGAACCCGGGTCCTCTCGCATGCCAAGCGAGCGCTCTACCACTGAGCTACGCCCCCAAGAACATATTTTGTGACATAGTATTATATAAAGCACTGATATTACCACGGCAAAATAGTGTTTGATTGACCGTTGCCGACTAGCCGGCAAAATAACCACAGGGTAAATCTCCATGTTGCTGTCGTGTTTTCCTCTTAATTTTCCACAAAGAAATGAGTTTTACTTTTTTATTTTCGTTGCAATAGACTGGAACTAAGCAATAGACTGGAACTAAGCAATAGACTGGAACTAAGCAATAGACTGGAACTAAGCAATAGACTGGAACTAAGCAATAGACTGGAACCAAGCTGACCTGGTATGAGGTCAGAGCCCTCATTATCATCCCTGCTAACTACCGGAAGCAGATTAAGTCGTTCCACAACCGATGTCCGGCCCATGTTAACTCTGATGTGCCCAGCAGTTGGAGGAGGATCGCCAGAAGCTTCTGGAAGATTTCAAGGACGTCTTGGTGGACCTGACCCTTTCAGATAAGGTCGAAAACCACAATTTATTGTGAAGATCTTCACTATAACGTTGGACGAACATACTGAATGTTGCACACATGTGATGCGGACAAAATGAAAAAAGATAAAGACAAAAAATATGTCTGGTGTGGGTCTCGAACCCACGACCTTGAGTGTGTCAGACTCACGCTCTACCACTGAGCTAACCAGACAATAGAAAATACGTCTGTTTCTTCAATTTGAATTAATGAAAATCTTTGCGAGGCAGCGTTTAGAAAAGAGAGATGTCTTTGACGAAATTTACTTGCTTGGCTTATTCTTCTGTTCCTCATTATCGAAAGTAAACGTACTGAAGGATATATATATATATATATATATATATATATATATATATATATATATATATATATATATATATATATATATATATATATATATATATATATATATATATAAATATATATATATATATATATATATATGTATATATATTTTTTTTTTTTGCTTTGTCGCTGTCTCCCGCGTTTGCGAGGTAGCGCAAGGAAACAGACGAAAGAAATGGCCCAACCCACCCCCATACACATGTATATACATACGTCCACACACGCAAATATACATACCTACACAGCTTTCCATGGTTTACCCCAGACGCTTCACATGCCCTGATTCAATTCACTGACAGCACGTCAACCCCGGTATACCACATCGCTCCAATTCACTCTATTCCTTGCCCGCCTTTCACCCTCCTGCATGTTCAGGCCCCGATCACACAAAATCTTCTTCACTCCATCTTTCCACCTCCAATTTGGTCTCCCTCTTCTCCTCGTTCCCTCCACCTCCGACACATATATCCCCTTGGTCAATCTTTCCTCACTCATTCTCTCCATGTGCCCAAACCATTTCAAAACACCCTCTTCTGCTCTCTCAACCACGCTCTTTTTATTTCCACACATCTCTCTTACCCTTACGTTACTTACTCGATCAAACCACCTCACACCACACATTGTCCTCAAACATCTCATTTCCAGCACATGCATCCTCCTGCGCACCACTCTATCCATAGCCCACGCCTCGCAACCATACAACATTGTTGGAACCACTATTCCTTCAAACATACCCATTTTTGCTTTCCGAGATAATGTTCTCGACTTCCACACATTCTTCAAGGCTCCCAGAATTTTCGCCCCCTCCCCCACCCTATGATCCACTTCCGCTTCCATTGTTCCATCCGCTGCCAGATCCACTCCCAGATATCTAAAACACTACACTTCCTCCAGTTTTCCTCCATTCAAACTCACCTCCCAATTGACTTGACCCTCAACCCTACTGTACCTAATAACCTTGCTCTTATTCACATTTACTCTTAACTTTCTTCTTTCACACACTTTACCAAACTCAGTCACCAGCTTCTGCAGTTTCTCACATGAATCAGCCACCAGCGCTGTATCATCAGCGAACAACAACTGACTCACTTCCCAAGCTCTCTCATCCCCAACAGACTTCATACTTGCCCCTCTTTCCAAAATTCTTGCATTCACCTCCCTAACAACCCCATCCATAAACAAATTAAACAACCATGGAGACATCACACACCCCTGCCGCAAACCTACATTCACTGAGAACCAATCACTTTCCTCTCTTCCTACACGTACACATGCCTTACATCCTCGATAAAAACTTTTCACTGCTTCTAACAACTTGCCTCCCACACCATATATTCTTAATACCTTCCACAGAGCATCTCTATCAACTCTATCATATGCCTTCTCCAGATCCATAAATGCTACATACAAATCCATTTGCTTTTCTAAGTATTTCTCACATACATTCTTCAAAGCAAACACCTGATCCACACATCCTCTACCACTTCTAAAACCACACTGCTCTTCCCCAATCTGATGCTCTGTACATGCCTTCACCCTCTCAATCAATACCCTCCCATATATATATATATATATATATATATATATATATATATATATATATATATATATATATATATATATATATATATATATATATATATATATATTTATTTATATATATATATATATATATATATATATATATATATATATATATATATATATATATATATATATATATATATATATATATATATATTTCTTTTTTTTTTTATTATACTTTGTCGCTGTCTCCCGCGTTTGCGAGGTAGCGCAAGGAAACAGACGAAAGAAATGGCCCAACCCCCCCCCCCATACACATGTATATACATACGTCCACACACGCAAATATACATACCTACACAGCTTTCCATGGTCTACCCCAGACGCTTCACATGCCCTGATTCAATCCACAGACAGCACGTCAACCCCGGTATACCACATCGCTCCAATTCACTCTATTCCTTGCCCTCCTTTCACCCTCCTGCATGTTCAGGCCCCGATCACACAAAATCTTTTTCACTCCATCTTTCCACCTCCAATTTGGTCTCCCTCTTCTCCTTGCTCCCTCCACCTCCGACACATATATCCTCTGGGTCAATCTTTCCTCACTCATCCTCTCCATGTGCCCAAACCACTTCAAAACACCCTCTTCTGCTCTCTCAACCACGCTCTTTTTATTTCCACACATCTCTCTTACCCTTACGTTACTCACTCGATCAAACCACCTCACACCACACATTGTCCTCAAACATCTCATTTCCAGCACATCCATCCTCCTGCGCACAACTCTATCCATAGCCCACGCCTCGCAACCATACAATATTGTTGGAACCACTATTCCTTCAAACATACCCATTTTTGCTTTCCGAGATAATGTTCTCGACTTCCACACATTCTTCAAGGCCCCCAGAATTTTCGCCCCCTCCCCCACCCTATGATCCACTTCCGCTTCCATGGCTCCATCCGCTGCCAGATCCACTCCCAGATATCTAAAACACTTCACTTCCTCCAGTTTTTCTCCATTCAAACTCACCTCCCAATTGACTTGACCCTCAACCCTACTGTACCTAATAACCTTGCTCTTATTCACATTTACTCTTAACTTTCTTCTTCCACACACTTTACCAAACTCAGTCACCAGCTTCTGCAGTTTCTCACATGAATCAGCCACCAGCGCTGTATCATCAGCGAACAACAACTGACTCACTTCCCAAGCTCTCTCATCCCCAACAGACTTCATACTTGCCCCTCTTTCCAAAACTCTTGCATTTACCTCCCTAACAACCCCGTCCATAAACAAATTAAACAACCATGGAGACATCACACACCCCTGCCGCAAACCTACATTCACTGAGAACCAATCACTTTCCTCTCTTCCTACACGTACACATGCCTTACATCCTCGATATATATATATATATATATATATATATATATATATATATATATATATATATATATATATATATATATATATATATATATTTTTTTTTTTTTTTTTTATACTTTGTCGCTGTCTCCCGCGTTTGCGAGGTAGCGCAAGGAAACAGACGAAAGAAATGGCCCAAACCCCCCCCATACACATGTATATACATACGTCCACACACGCAAATATACATACCTACACAGCTTTCCATGGTTTACCCCAGACGCATCACATGCCTTGATTCAATCCACTGACAGCACGTCAACCCCGGTATACCACATCGCTCCAATTCACTCTATTCCTTGCCCTCCTTTCACCCTCCTGCATGTTCAGGCCCCGATCACACAAAATCTTTTTCACTCCATCTTTCCACCTCCAATTTGGTCTCCCTCTTCTCCTCGTTCCCTCCACCTCCGACACATATATCCTCTTGGTCAATCTTTCCTCACTCATTCTCTCCATGTGCCCAAACCACTTCAAAACACCCTCTTCTGCTCTCTCAACCACGCTCTTTTTATTTCCACACATCTCTCTTACCCTTACGTTACTCACTCGATCAAACCACCTCACACCACACATTGTCCTCAAACATCTCATTTCCAGCACATCCATCCTCCTGCGCACAACTCTATCCATAGCCCACGCCTCGCAACCATACAACATTGTTGGAACCACTATTCCTTCAAACATACCCATTTTTGCTTTCCGAGATAATGTCCTCGACTTCCACACATTCTTCAAGGCCCCCAGAATTTTCGCCCCCTCCCCCACCCTATGATCCACTTCCGCTTCCATGGTTCCATCCGCTGCCAGATCCACTCCCAGATATCTAAAACACTTCACTTCCTCCAGTTTTCCTCCATTCAAACTCACCTCCCAATTGACTTGACCCTCAACCCTACTGTACCTAATAACCTTGCTCTTATTCACATTTACTCTTAACTTTCTTCTTCCACACACTTTACCAAACTCAGTCACCAGCTTCTGCAGTTTCTCACATGAATCAGCCACCAGCGCTGTATCATCAGCGAACAACAACTGACTCACTTCCCAAGCTCTCTCATCCCCAACAGACTTCATACTTGCCCCTCTTTCCAAAACTCTTGCATTTACCTCCCTAACAACCCCATCAATAAACAAATTAAACAACCATGGAGACATCACACACCCCTGCCGCAAACCTACATTCACTGAGAACCAATCACTTTCCTCTCTTCCTACACGTACACATGCCTTACATCCTCGATAAAAACATTTCACTGCTTCTAACAACTTTCCTCCCACACCATATATTCTTAATACCTTCCACAGAGCATCTCTATCAACTCTATCATATGCCTTCTCCAGATCCATAAATGCTACATACAAATCCATTTGCTTTTCTAAGTATTTCTCACATACATTCTTCAAAGCAAACACCTGATCCACACATCCTCTACCACTTCTGAAACCACACTGCTCTTCCCCAATCTGATGCTCTGTACATGCTTTCACCCTCTCAATCAATACCCTCCCATATAATTTACCAGGAATACTCAACAAACTTATACCTCTGTAATTTGAGCACTCACTCTTATCCCCTTTGCCTTTGTACAATGGCACTATGCACGCATTCCGCCAATCCTCAGGCACCTCACCATGAGTCATACATACATTAAATAACCTTACCAACCAGTCAACAATACAGTCACCCCCTTTTTTAATAAATTCCACTGCAATACCATCCAAACCTGCTGCCTTGCCGGCTTTCATCTTCCGCAAAGCTTTCACTACCTCTCCTCTGTTTACCAAATCATTTTCCCTAACCCTCTCACTTTGCACACCACCTCGACCAAAACACCCTATATCTGCCACTCTATCATCAAACACATTCAACAAACCTTCAAAATACTCACTCCATCTCCTTCTCACATCACCACTACTTGTTATCACCTCCCCATTTGCGCCCTTCACTGAAGTTCCCATTTGCTCCCTTGTCTTACGCACTTTATTTACCTCCTTCCAGAACATCTTTTTATTCTCCCTAAAATTTAATATATATATATATATATATATATATATATATATATATATATATATATATATATATATATATATATATATATATTATCCCTGGGGATAGGGGAGAAAGAATACTTCCCACGTATTCCATGCGTGTCGTAGAAGGCGAACTAAAAGGGAAGGGAGCGGGGGGCTGGAAATCCTCCCCTCTCGTTTTTTTTTTTTAAATATTCCAAAGGAAGAAACAGAGAAGGGGGAGGATGTTTCCTCAGATTCCCAGTCCTCTGTTCTTAACGCTACCTCGCTGACGCGGGAAATGGCGAATAGTATATATATATATATATATATATATATATATATATATATATATATATATATATATATATATATATAGTATATATATATATATGTATAGGGGTGGGTTGGGCCTTTTCTTTCGTCTGTTGCGCTACCTCGCAAACGCGGGAGACAGCGGCAAAAAAAAAAAAAAAAAAAATATATATATATATATATATATATATATATATATATATATATATATATATATATATATATATATATATATATATATATTGGAAAGGATCACGATTTTGCACGTGATCAAGTATACACATATGAGTCCACTAGGAAAATAAACACGAAAAGTTCCCAAGTGCACTTTCGTGTAATACTCACATCATCAAGGGAGACACAAGAGAGAAATATAACACTCAATTGATATACAACGAAGAGACGTAGCTAGGACGCCATATGGTAAACATGTGATTGTCCAAGACAGACAACAAGCGCATCATAAACTTATTATGTGGACAAGAAGGTGAATTGTTTACACATTTTATCAGCATTAAAGTTATCCAATTTGTATAGACCATCACTAATATTAAGATTATAATTCTTTGTGTATTCAGAAATAGAAGATTCAATGATATTTCTCGTGGTGCTGGAGTTAGAGTTAATAACTGAGATGGCATTATTAACTCTAATTCCAGTACAACGAGAAATATCATTGAATCTTCTATTATTAAATACACAAAGAATTATAAACCTTAAAGAAGCAACATGGCGGTCAAAAATAAGCTTTAGGAATGAAGTTTATGAATGGAATATCAGTGAGACGATCCAAATGACGAATGAATGAGAGCGTAGTCAACATACAATATAAAAGGACATATTATGAATGGCAGCCAGGCAAGTAACGGCCCAACTGAATGGAAGGATTTAAAAGTTCGCGTTATATGACGAATTTTGATAGATTATTCAAATTTCCATTCCAGTTATGAAACTTAATGGTTGTGTTCAGTTCTAGAGACAAAGTTTAAAGGTTTGTGTTTCAGAGATGAACCACAAAGGATATCGTTAAATTAACTGACATTAAAATTTGTCAATTAAGTGAATCATTTGGTACAATAGCTGTAATTTGACAGAGTTAAAAGTTCGCATTTTCATTACAATTCTAATTCAAAAGTTTGAGATTCAATGATGGTTTGCACAAACTTAATGTACATTTAAGTTTTGTGTTTATATGACGTATCTTAAAGGACTCTGGTAAAATAACGCAGCTGGAAGGTTTACGTTCAAATGACGGTGTTTAAATGTTGATTGATGAATGGTAGATTTAAATGGATAGATTTTAAGTTCGCGTTTTTATGAACGACTTTAAACCTTGTGGTTAAATGTCAGAGTTTAAATGTTGGTATGTACAATGTTGACCAGATGGCGGTAGTGTGTAGACACAGCCATACCAGGTCGTATTTATCATCATTAAAGTCACCTTCCTTACTTACTTATGGCGGCCATGAAATTCACTGGTTCTTGATTGTGCACCAATTAACCTATCAGATAATGGTACAATGTTTGCCTGGTGTTGCATATATCACGTCTGTTGTTGAAACACAAGAATGCCAGGTGACTTTGGGAGTGGATGATAATGTAAAGATCAATATTAATGTGGGAAATCTTGAACCGCCATCACCAGACACAACACATGTTTGGATCTGGCGGGGGGAGGGACTTGCCTGTGACGTCACGATGCCCCGCCTCCAGCCTGGCGCTGCTCTGTGTGTGTGTGTGTGTGTGTGTGTGTGTGTAGCCCCTGGGTTCATGTTGGCCACAGCCACCCACCGGCCGGTGGTCAGGTCAGTGTGTGTGTGTGTGTGTGTGTGTGTAGCCCCTGGGTTCATGTTGGCCACAGCCACCCACCGGCCGGGCGGGCGGTAGTTTATAACTAAGTTTATAACGAGTGGTGATGTGGGTCTTTCGGTTCATTGTGTTGATGAAGGAGTGCCAGTTATCTGTTTGCCTCTATATGATTAGGTTAATGATAGATTTATTTAAGAATATTGATTTGATCTCTGATTTCTATCAATGGTGAGTGGTTATGTGTAAGGTGGTTTCTTTACGATGTGTGTAAGTTATGGGAGTAGGTAGTAGTTTGTAGGAAGCTAACAACCAGGGAGGTATATTACCAGTACTAACCGCCTGGGTATCTGGAGGGTTAGTGACGCCTGTTTAGTGATCCAGCACTCAGGTGGTCGTCACGTTGCACTCCTCTGACCCAGGTAGCTGTCTTTTGTATTGACTGGGTGAGCTGGATGGAGTGTGCTCAGGATGGGTAAGTGGTCAGAGGATGGTTGCCGTAGCATCCTTCCATGTAATGCTGGTGTGAGCAGAATGTTGTTTCACAAAGTTAGCTGCAGGAGGTGGTGGACTGGGAGTCTGGTTGGTTGGTTGGTTGCATAGGTTAAGCATACTGAGAAGTTACAGTTGAAGAAATTCACCTCAGAGATCATAAGTGTGAATGCTGAACAAAGTGGACATTCAAATCTTTAATAATGGTAGCATCTTACCGAGGTTCTGCTGTTGGGTAGTGTATCTTATGGGGTATGTAGAGTGAGGAGGTATGCAGATGTTGATTATCTTGCACCTAGTACTGTGTTTATAGGATATTGTTGTTGTCTGTTGTGTGGTGTCAGTTGTGGAGAAAATTATGGTTTGGTGAATAAGTGTTATGAGTACCTACTCCTTGTCTGTTATTTCTTACAGCTGTGAGATCTGGATGTGAGACTAGCTTCTTAGATGAGTTCTACAAGGATACTGCATTCTCTTAATTAGCTGAGAATTTCTGTGTATTTGTTCTTATCATTACTAGCACTGAATTGCAAAATCTTTAGTTTGTCATTGCAGTTCTGTGGCGTAGAATGATCTATTTGTGAAGACTGAAAATGCGCATTCTGTAATGCTGTTTATTGGAAATTTGTGGTCGAGGTGAAGGTGTTTGTGACGGAGTGTTGTAAGTTATTTTCTAAATGGCTGCTGTACGTCCAGTGTTCTGAGTAGTCTCCAGTGGATGACAGTGATGTACAGTGGAGGTGATACAAATGACTGCAGTTAAAGCATAAATTGTAGTAGTGCTTTTTGATATAATTGGCACTATGAACACATGTCATAAGCTGGAATTAGTAGTTAGATGACCTGGTCATTACCTCCCTGTAGTTAACACATATGTGTGAATTCTTCAGATGCCTGAGTATAACCTTAAATAATACACTGCACAAAAATTAACTTTACACCAGTGAATGAGAGGTCTCAAATTGATCACCTGTTAGCTTTAAAGAGGTTGGTATGTTATCAGATCTTTTAGTCGTTATGTCATTACATTACTTTGAAAGTGAAAATACCATTTTTATACTAGTTTTCTGAAGAGACGTAGTAAGAGCAATGGTAAAGGGAAAAAAATATTGTCAATCACACCAATGGGAAAAAGATATTGCTAAGGTCATTAAAGGAAAAATAATATTGTTAAGCTTACTAAAGGAAAAAAATATTGTTGTTAAGGTTATGGCAGTATAGATTTCCCATATAATATCCTTCATGTCGAAATATACAAGGAGTAGAAATATGGCATTAAATCAATATCCCAACGATGGTCTAATTCAAGAAACAAAACTGATAACTAAAACACACAACACCACAGTGGCAGTCGGTAAGGGAGCTGTGAACATGGTTTAATACAAACATAATGTTATGATCGTAGGAAGACTCTCCATATATAATATATCAAATAAGAAACAAAAATAGCCTCTAACATAGAAGCTAAAGATAA
Organism: Panulirus ornatus; assembly: GCF_036320965.1. Lineage (NCBI taxonomy): Eukaryota > Metazoa > Arthropoda > Malacostraca > Decapoda > Palinuridae > Panulirus > Panulirus ornatus. The sequence goes on from NC_092231.1 coordinate 50,135,798, forward strand.
CATATGGAACACACAACACTAAAATGTCCAGGACTAGAAATATAATAACCTTAAACACAAAACTGACTGCAATCATGTACATAAACTAATTTACTGGTAAACAATAACACTGAGAGGAATACATATGAAAATTATTGGTTTGATGCAAGGTACAAAAAAAAGGCAACTGGAGGTGTACAGTACATAGCAAAGATAAACAATGAAACAGTTTACATGGATTAGTAATATTACAGCCAATTTTGTTGTCGTTAGACTGGTGAAGCCATAATGCAAGAATAAACTGGAGACCAAATATAAGAATCATAAGTACATAATGTGTTGTGAAAACTGGTACCAGAATGAAATAATTAAACACAAGAAGATAGATATCAGCATAAAACATGGAAAATCCATGAAATAAAATTATCAATGGAATAATCATAGTTACACACATATGAATATTTCATGCAGTTTCAAGGAAAAACAAACTAGCTCAACTAAATACTTTAATGTGGCAACATGAGGAAAAGAGAAAAGCTTTGGAAATGATTTACATCTTGTACGACATTTTTACTTCACAATAAAAGTATTCTCTTAAACAGGGTCATCTTGGGGCTCAGCTAGGCCATTCCTTTCAAATTACAGTCTGCGTACACCATCCAAATATATTAGTGCGAATGGAAAATTTAGGTAGGCTAAACATTAATTGAAAACATCAGGGGAGACCCATCATGAAGAAGAGCAAAGTAACTTGTCAACTTTACCTTTTACTGCAGATAATATCTGAAGAATTAATTTCAATGAGTCCTTAACTTTACAGAGATGCAGAAGTGTCTTGTTCCTCTGAAAAATATAAAGAACAAAATGGTAATCAGCAGCGTAGTTACAAGAGGATGGAGGGTAGACACCAGGAACCACCAACTGTTTAGGGTTTTTATGATATCCAATTCTACCTAGTTCCTAGGTTGCCATCCAGTCAATTTAGCCGTGATAATCTTGGCAAATCTATCCCCAAGGGTCCCAAATATCTAAACGCCAGTGGTAAATAGCACCTCGACTTAACTCAAAATATCACATATTGTTTACTTGACACTTATAGAGCCTAGCTTTCATGTGGTAATCAATAAGATTTGAAAAAGAACTTTGTCTAAATACAACACAAACACTTTAAACAGCTAATGTTAGAAATGAAAAGAAAAGTACTAATCAATAATAACAAATATAAACAAACCTGTAACTTTTATTCTGTCCCTTACCACCATGCATGTCTGTTCAAACAAAACAAACTGACCAAAAATAATTCTTTATGAACGTCTCGATTAACTAGAATTTCCTAAGAAACAATAACATATAGGAGAAGTTTTAGTCTCCAAACAAAACAAATACTTAAAACAGCTAACACAAAAGTAAAAAATAGATATCATAAATGATCATAAATTAAAGCCAGTAACTATCAATAGCTGTCGCTTACACTCACGAATGGCTGACCCGTACCATATTTTGGTCTTCCGCTTCACGTACAAATCTTGACCTATAACAATTCTAAATTATAATTACTATAATTTTCTTTAATCATTATATTACAATTTTCTTATGTTAATAACTAGTATAACAAACACAAACAAAAACTGTAGAACTATCAGAAGACAAATTTCAGGCAGCAACTATGAACAAGCGGGAAGGTTTGATCATTTCTCTCCTGCTCCTGCCTCTCTCTCCGTCTCCCATATGGCCTTCCCATACGCCAAGATGATATATATATATATATATATATATATATATATATATATATATATATATATATATATATATATATATCTGGCCAATTCCCTGATCAACTTTGTTAACGTAGGTTGCATAAAATATACAAAATCACTAACCTCATTACAGGTTACTATATCATAAGAAATAATTTCATAGATTTTTGTTTATACTCCATAGATTTGAGACACTTTAAAATCCTTGCTTGTATACTAACATTTTCATCCTCTGAGCGAAGCCATACAATAATCGTCCTTATCTACTCTGAGCATTGGATAGCCTCCTGATGATCAAGATTGCTGTTTTGGTTGTCCGTTTCCCTTGTTACTGCTGCGCCTCACTGCACACCTTACATGAGTGCCTTCCACAGTATTAGGGACAGCTGCTGGGCCTCACTGTAGCTACTTCTGGGACGGTTGCCAATCTTCCTCGTATTCTCTCATGACCACAGCGCCAAACCGACTCCCGCCATCAGGCCGAAACGCACAAACATTTCTGACAAAATTGAGACAACCGCTTTCGCGTCAGTTTTGACACCAAGTGAATTTATACGACAATTACGTTCAAGATGCTTGGTTTTTCGTTCATGGATTGAACAGAAGCAACCAACGATGGTTGCTACTGCCCAATCCATGAAGTCCCCCCCACCACGGAAAGGTAACCAAGCTTCGGGGGGGATGGGTGTTTACCCTGACGCCAACGGAGAAACTCAATACAATATTTTTATTATAACTTTCCTTAATCTTGAAAAATGAATCAATCAGAGGGAAGAATAGCCCCAGCCATATGAAGATTGGCTAACCGACTCCTTGCACATTGTGTAGAAAGTGATTTCTTTGAAGGTTGCTTTCTGGAAGGCACGGTAACGTCGGAAGAGTTTCATTTTTTCTTTGAAGACGAAGGAAATTATCCCCGTAAGTTTATGTATTTTTTTGGGCGGGATAATGTCCCCATTTTTTTTCTTTCTTTGTTTTTCAACGTCCCTACGTAGATATTATGTGCCATCCACTACTGGGAGAAAGCCAGACTTCCGCCAGATTAACGTAATCCTTGGCTGGGCGAAACTAATGTTGTCTTGGTGTTGGTTCCTCAGTGATAACCCAAACACAAACACAAACACGCCTCCAGTGTCCACTCTAGGGCCGTGTTCTCCTGCAGCACCAGCAGGAAGAAAGAACTCAGGTTCCTCACCAACTGAATCTTTTGGCACGGGGAGCGTGTGTCATCTCGACACGCCTTTTAACGCCCGTACGTGGTGCGGAGTGCAGTCGGTCTGTAACGTAGGACATGTCATTTGTTATTGGTCCCAGTCGGTCTAGAACGCTGGGCCTGACATGTGTTGGGGGACCAAGTCGGTCTTGAATGGTGGGCCTGACAGGTCTTGAGACCTGCCATGTCTCCCTGACGGTGGGCCTGACAAGTGAGGTGGGCTGCATTTCCTCATGGATGGTGGGTCTGGTAGGGCGTGTGGGCTGCAGTGCCACTTGAGTGGGCGAGATCACTTGGTCAGCATCAGTGGGACGGTGAGGTTTCACTTTTGCACAGCGACCGTTGACGGAGAGTGGTGTCACGTCGGCAAGAAGTGCCTTCTTGTAGGAGGCATAGCAGGGGTACTGGATGACGGCAATCCCGCGGTGGTTCTCGTAGGTGGATGCAGCCAGGATACTTCTCCGTGGTGGGGCTCGCTTCGTGGTTGGTGGATGTGGCCCTCCCCGCCACATGGTCACAGTGGTTGACCTATTTTACGTCAACACATTACGAGGTCAACCTTCACCAAATCCATATGGCGTTCATACCAGCTTCACCCATATTCCATTTCCTCCAATTCCACTTCTGGGTATTCCACCTCCATATCCACACAGCCAAATTCCACTCCATCCATGACTTCCACGTCCGGGTATTCCACCAATTCCACTCCATCCATCTCTTCAACGTCTGGGTATTCCACCTCCATATCCACACAGCCAAAGTCTACTCCATCCATCACTTCCACGTCTGGGTATTCCACTTCCATGTCCACACAGCCATAGCCCATGTCAAATACATGGACATATTCAAATTCCATCTCCTGGACAAAGGAGGATCGTCCTACCTCCTTGGTGAACATTACTATATTGAAGTGTTCGAGGAAAGGTTGAGGGAGCTTGCAAGGCGGAGCAGAGATGTTCACTCGACAGAGGTCACAGCTCAAATGATGCTCTCGGCCCGGCTCCCGCCCTTATATAACCTGGGAGCTGATCATATCCTAGCATAGCTTAATATAGAGAAGTCTAATATAGTGAAGTCAATACTTTAATACAGCTAAGTTTATATCTCAATAGTTTAATACATGTGCCTAACAACAGTTCCTTCAGCCGTACAATGTCCCGTCACAGAACACAAGGATTGTAATCATAATTCGTTTTTATCAGCAGAAATTAGATTAAAGTGACTAAAGATAAGTGGTTTAATATGTTATGTGTCTTCTCTGTCATCATAAAGATGGCCATCTACCCTGATGTGTAAAGAAAACATTAATTTTGCCGAGGCTGTGGTGAAGATAAGAACACAATGATATTATAATGTGGTCATACAATGGTGTAGTCAAGATGTGTTAGAACTATGTAGTGAAGATGGGAGTGTAGTGAAGAGGAGGATTTAGTGAAAATATATATGTTTCTTCGCGCTGAGCCATTCCATATAGATGAATATATCTATAATCTAATTGCGGTAAATTACCATATGACTTTAACTGCACCAGCCAGCAGGAAAAATGTTGGATATAGGAGTGACTGAATATTTTGTCGGGTACAGAAATAATTGAATATTTGGTACAATCGATCAAAATGCTTTTTATAGGCAAATAATTTCTGATTTTTTAAATGATTTTTTCCATCTGTTGGAACTGGTGTAAGTAATTAAAGATATGAAAACCGATGGAAAAGTTCAGTTTAACGCTTTTACGAATGTCTTGCTGCGTGTTTGGGAAGAGCAGTAAACTACAGGAATATATTGGTCTAATGTCCCCTGCTCGTCCAACAGCAGATATTGTATGGTCTGAGACATTATTTCTGGTGAAGGTGGATTCTCTCCGGCATTGCGTAAATCACCTCCACAAACTTGCGCCATTTTGCACAAATACAGATCCGATATGATGCATTTCCCAGCTCTGTTACGTTAATGACCCTATTCATCCTAGCCTAACCTAGCCTAAATAAAAGGGTGTGGAATAATGTGCAACATTTCTCCTTCATTACAAGTGATAATAAACCTAGGCTATACAGCAACCAGGAACGTACATATTTGTCTAACTTCTCACATGTCTGTGTCATCTGTCTGCAAACATGTCGACCATTACCATGAGGGCAATTGCGGCTTTTGATATTGAATATCACACGTTTCCTCTCTGCCGTGAGATCTTCATACTTAAATAAAATGGTGGGCCGTAAGAAATATATGTCCATCGAAGGTCAACTATATGGCTCAGTTCCATCATCAGTTTCTAAGAAAACTGAAAAGGTGAGGTCCCACCGAGATTCGAACTCGGATTGCTGGATTTAGAGTCCAGAGTGCTAACCCTTACACCATGGGACCTGATAAGAAAAGATGTGATTTCATCTAAATGTTTTACATATAATCAACCAGAGGCCATTCCTCCCTCCCTGCCTGCAGGGTTCAAGGTTTTCTAGAAGGTTCTCGAAGATTCTGGGTAGGAACTGCCATTGAGAGGACGTAGTTATACGTATCATTAATGATATTGTTGTTGACTTTCTGATTTAGAAAGATAGATAGATATATAGATAGATAGATAGATCGGTAAAAAACAGATATTAGATAGATCGATAGATACGTAAGGCTGTATATGTCAATTTTCACAGAAATCATTGATATCTGCGTTATTCTGCAAGAAATACATGTACATGGATGTAGTGATATTATGGGTTAGGTATAAGACCAGTCGTGTTGAGATTGTAGTGAATGTGACCATTGACTTCAACCTTAATGGTGTAGTGAAGATAAAGTTGTAGTGAAGATAAATCTTGAAGTGACTCATAAGGTTGTTGTGAGTACAAGGATGCATCGTAAATGAGTACTTCCTACCTGAAAGTCAACAATTACAAAATTGATCAAGTATAACAACATCCTCGGACAACCAACTACAAACACCAACCATAGAGTGAACCTGACTGTCACCTAACGACGACCTCTCAAAGGTAATGATCTTACCAGAATCTTCGAGAACCTTCTAGAAAACCTTGAACCCTGCAGGCAGGGAGGGAGGAATGGCCTCTGGTTGATTATATGTAAAACATTTAGATGAAATCACATCTTTTCTTATCAGGTCCCATGGTGTAAGGGTTAGCACTCTGGACTCTAAATCCAGCAATCCGAGTTCGAATCTCGGTGGGACCTCATCTTTTCAGTTTTCTTCGATACTGATGATGGCGGCATTATTCTGTACGTTATATATACATTCATATATATACATAAATATGTATATATAAACATATATATGGAATAATATGGTTTTATCAATAGCCGGAGACCATTCCTCCCTCCTTGCATGCAGAGTTCATAGTTTTCTGGAAGGTTCTAGAAGATTCTGGTGAGATAATTGCCATTGAGAGGACATTGTTATACTTCATATATCAATGATTTTGTTATTGTAGACTTTCAGATAAAGATAGATACATAAATAGATAGATAGATAGATAGTTAGATTGATAGATTGATAGAGCGATATTTAGATAGGTATATAGATAGATAAGTTTCATCAATACTGTATCTTACGCCATCTCCTGTTGCTGGACATATGTTCATCCAGCATTGGGAAAACCTCCAGTAGACCTTAATGTAAAGCAAGATAATAACAAAACCTGCAATAAAAGAATACGATCAACTCCCCAGTGCAGAAATATTGTGACCAGAAAGTCTTCTAGCAAGATGTCAGACGATTCCACGGGAATCACAAACATAACTTCAAATATCTGAAAGTCAACAATAACAAAACTAATGATCATAATCAAACTATAACAAGAAAAATGATAAACATATGGAAAATAGTGCTCTAGATTATGCATCTAGAAAACAAACT
>NC_092231.1:50147611-50172611 GCF_036320965.1 Panulirus ornatus
GGTCTTAGCCTAGCCATCATGGTAAATGATAAATGATCTTAGCCTAGCCATCATGGTAAATGAATAATGATCTTATCCTTACTATCATGGACAACGATAAATGGTCTTAGCCTAGCTATCATGGTAAATGAATAATGATTTAGCCTAACCATTATGGACAACGATAAATCATCTTAGCCTTGCTATCATGGACAGCGATAAATGATCTTAGCCTAGCCATCATGGTCAGCGATAAATGGTCTTAGCCTAGCCATCATGGTAAATGATAAATGATCTTAGCCTTGCTATCATGGACAACGATAAATGGTCTTAGCCTAGCCATCAAGGCCCATTTTCAGTCGTCCATCATAAATTTGCATGTTATTCTAATATCATTAGTAGTTTTAACCTTATAAAAGACTGACTTGGTTCAGTTGTATGTTTTCATACAAGAACAAATTGAAGTGTCCCAAGCATTTTGAAATGGCATTTGTACTACTTAACTCTCGATGTTAGTGAAAACATGTGAGATAACCACGACTGAGCAGCTTTCCTGTGTGCTGTGAATTTATTACCTTCCTTTTCTCTCTCTCTCTCTCTCTCTCTCTCTCTCTCTCTCTCTCTCTCTCTCTCTCTCTCTCTCTCTCTCTCTCTCTCTCTCTCATCAAAATATTCGAAATTATGAAATTCAATGTAGCCAAACTTTTGATTTTCTTGTTTGTCTTGTAAAGTGGATCGTAGGGAATTGTTGATATATATATATATATATATATATATATATATATATATATATATATATATATATATATATATATATATATATATTCTATTTATTTATTTTGCTTACTCGCTGTCTCCCGCGTTAGCGAAGTAGCGCAAGGAAACAGACGAAAGGATGGGCCAACCCACCCACATACACATGTGTATACATACACGTCCACACACAGCACATATACATACCTATACATCTCAATGTATACATATATATACACACACAGACATATACATATATACCCATGTACATAATTCATACTCTCTGCCTTTATTCATTCCCATCACCACCCCATCACACATGGAATAACAACACCCTCCCCCCTCATGTGTGCGAGGTAGCACTAGGAAAAGACAAGAAAGGCCCCATTCGTTTACACTTAGTCTCTAGCTGTCATGTAATAATGCACATATATATATATATATATATATATATATATATATATATATATATATATATATATATATATATATATATATATATATATATATATGTATATATATATATATATGTATATATATATATATATATATATATATATATATTTTTTTTTTTTTTTTTTGCTTTGTCGCTGTCTCCCGCGTTTGCGAGGTAGCGCAAGGAAACAGATGAAAGAAATGGCCCAACCCACCCCCATACACATGTATATACATACGTCCACACACGCAAATATACATACCTACACAGCTTTCCATGGTTTACCCCAGACGCCCCACATGCCCTGATTCAATCCACTGACAACACGTCAACGCCGGTATACCACATCGATCCAATTCACTCTATTCCTTGCCCTCCTTTCACCCTCCTGCATGTTCAGGCCCCGATCACACAAAATCTTTTTCACTCCATCTTTCCACCTCCAATTTGGTCTCCCACTTCTCCTCGTTCCCTCCACCTCCGACACGTATATCCTCTTGGTCAATCTTTCCTCACTCATTCTCTCCATGTGCCCAAACCATTTCAAAACACCCTCTTCTGCTCTCTCAACCACGCTCTTTTTATTTCCACACATCTCTCTTACCCTTACATTACTTACTCGATCAAACCACCTCACAACACACATTGTCCTCAAACATCTCATTTCCAGCACATCCACCCTCCTGCGCACAACTCTATCCATAGCCCACGCCTCGCAACCATACAACATTGTTGGAACCACTATTCCTTCAGACATACCCATTTTTGCTTTCCGAGATGATGTTCTCGACTTCCACACATTCTTCAAGGCTCCCAGGATTTTCACCCCCTCCCCCACCCTATGATTCACTTCCGCTTCCATCATTCCATCCGCTGCCAGATCCACTCCCAGATATCTAAAACACTTTACTTCCTCTAGTTTTTCTCCATTCAAACTAACCTCCCAATTGACCTGACCCTCAACCCTACTGTACCTAATAACCTTGCTCTTATTCACATTTACTCTTAACTTTCTTCTTTCACACACTTTACCAAACTCAGTCACCAGCTTCTGCAGTTTCTCACATGAATCAGCCACCAGCGCTGTATCATCAGCGAACAACAACTGACTCACTTCCCAAGCTCTCTCATCCCCAACAGACTTCATACTTGCCCCTCTTTCCAAAACTCTTGCATTCACCTCCCTAACATCCACATCCATAAACAAATTAAACAACCATGGAGACATCACACACCCCTGCTGCAAACCTACATTCACTGAGAACCAATCACTTTCCTCTATTCCTACACGTACACATGCCTTACATCCTTGATAAAAACTTTTCACTGCTTCTAACAACTTGCCTCCCACACCATATATTCTTAATACCTTCCACAGAACATCTCTATCAACTCTATCATATGCCTTCTCCAGATCCATAAATGCTATATACAAATCCATTTGCTTTTCCAAGTATTTCTCACATACATTCTTCAAAGCAAACACCTGATCCACACATCCTCTACCACTTCTGAAACCACACTGCTCTTCCCCAATCTGATGCTCTGTACATGCCTTCACCCTCTCAATCAATACCCTCCCATATAATTTACCAGGAATACTCAACAAACTTATACCTCTGTAATTTGAGCACTCACTCTTATCCCCTTTGCCTTTGTACAATGGCACTATGCACGGATTCCGCCAATCTTCAGGCACCTCACCATGAGTCATACATACATTAAATAACCTTACCAACCAGTCAACAATACAGTCACCCCCTTTTTTAATAAATTCCTCTGCAATACCATCCAAACCTGCTGCCTTGCCGGCTTTCATCTTCCGCAAAGCTTTTACTACCTCTTCTCTGTTTACCAAATCATTTTTCCTAACCCTCTCACTTTGCACACCACCTCGACCAAAACACCCTATATCTGCCACTCTATCATCAAACACATTCAACATATCTTCAAAATACTCACTATATATATATATATATATATATATATATATATATATATATATATATATATATATATATATATATATATATATATATATATATATATATATATATATATATATATATATATATATATATTATCCTTGAGGATAAGGGAGAAAGAATACTTCCCACGTATTCCCTGCGTGTCGTAGAAGGCGACTAAAAGGGGAGGGAGCGGGGGGCTGGAAGTCTTCCCCTCTCGTTTTTTTTTTAATTTTCCAAAACAAGGAACAGAGAAGGGGGCCAGGTGAGGATATTCCCTCCAAGGCCCAGTCCTCTGTTCTTAACGCTACCTCGCTAACGCGGGAAATGGCGAATAGTTTGAAAGAAAGAAAGAATATATATATATATATATATATATATATATATATATATATATATATATATATATATATATATATATATATATATATATATATATATATATATTATATACATATATATATATATATATATATATATATATATATATATATATATATATATATATATATATATATATATATATATATATATATATATATATATATATATATATATATATATATATTGGGGAGGAAATATTTAAAACCATTTTGGTGTCTCAGATTTTAGACATGAATCTAGGTATATTTACGCCACTGACTAACATTACGACCTTCATTTCCTTCTAGCAGATGCAGGTTTTCAGATAATGCAATTATCAATAAATGGACCACTCACGAGCATAGGTAGTTCTGAGTGGAGCTTAACATGTTGTGCTTCTACACAATGACAACAAATATGGATCACTCCCAATTGGTGGTTCAACTATGATGAGTGAACAGCAGGACACAATCGTCCTGGTCTTACACAAGATATCATACCACCATCACCAATGGTTAATGTGTGTGGATCTTAAGATGGTGACTTTTCTCCTGGGTCAGCAGAGTGGGTACAACAAGTAGCCCAGCTTTATCTGTCTCTGGGATAGTAGAGCTGAGGATGAGCACTGGCTGAGAAAACAATGGTCTCTGAGAGAAAACATGTTGGTTGGAGACAAGAATGTAATGGCAGAACCATTGGTTGACAGAGATAAGATCATTGTACCACCACTGCACATCAAACTAGGTTTAATGAAACACTTTGTGAAGGTTTGGAACAAAGAAGGACACTCTGCTTTGACTACATATGCAGAAAATGTCCAGCGCTGATCATGGAGAAGGTGAAGGCAGGTATTGTCGACGGGTCACAAACCATGGAACTCATGAAAGACCCACATTTCCAAGATTCAATGACCAATGTTGAGGCAGAGGCATGGTCTTCGTTCACTGTGGTTGTAAGGAATTGTCTTGGTCACCATAAAGCAGATAACTACCCTGAACTAGTGGAGAACCTGCCATTTTCTTTCCCTCAACTTGGCTGTAAAATGAACATCAAAGTGCATTACCTCCACACCCACTTGGCCAGACAACCTAAGTGAGGAACTGGCTCAACCATTCCACCAAGATTTAAGAACCATGGAAGAAAGATCCCGGGGACACTGGGATACCCATACCTGGGACACTGGGATACCCATACCTGGGGCACTGGGATACCCATACCTGGGACACTGGGATACCCATACCTGGGACTCTGGGATACCCATACCTGGGACTCTGGGATACCCATACCTGGGACACTGGGATACCCATACCTGGGACACTGGGATACCCATACCTGGGAGACTGGGATACCCATACCTGGGACACTGGGATACCCATACCTGGGACACTGGGATACCCATACCTGGGAGACTGGGATACCCATACCTGGGACACTGGGATACCCATACCTGGGAGACTGGGATACCCATACCTGGGACACTGGGATACCCATACCTGGGACACTGGGATACCCATACCTGGGACACTGGGATACCCATACCTGGGACACTGGGATACCCATACCTGGGACACTGGGATACCCATACCTGGGACACCGGGATACCCATACCTGGGACACTGGGATACCCATACCTGGGACACTGGGATACCCATACCTGGGACACTGGGATACCCATACCTGGGACACTGGGATACCCATACCTGGGACACCGGGATACCCATACCTGGGACACTGGGATACCCATACCTGGGACACTGGGATACCCATACCTGGGACACTGGGATAGCCATACCTGGGAGACTGGGATACCCATGTGATGGTGGATGAGTGCTGGATCATTGGAGGTAATTGTGGTGGGTCAGGTGAGCACAAACGTGAGATGTGTGAGGACATGATGAACCATGATGATATATAACTTTCTAGGTTGGGCTCGTCACCGTCACCATTATGTGTGGATGTCATCATCATCATCATCATCATCATGTAATCATAAATAAACCAATGTTACTTGTACGAAGCCATTTCTCTTGATGCCACAATAATGATGGTAGAGGAGGAGGAGGCTTGTATGTTGTGACACAGTAATTATATCATCATATCTCCATCACCAGAGAACAACGGACGAGGAGGAGGAGGAGGAGGAGGAAGCCATATTTAGAATCAGCCAGCCACCAAACCTGACCTGACCTGATCAACACAAGTTGTACTAGCAACACCACATCATCATGATGACGTCACCAAGTGTTGACCTCATCATCATCAGTGATGACATGATGATGAGGTCATGATGATGTGGTGGTGTTGACGTCATCATCATCAGTGATGACATGATGATGATGATGAGGTCATGATGATGTGGTGGTATTGACGTCATCATCATCAGTGATGACATGATGATGATGATGAGGTCATGATGATGTGGTGGTGTTGACGTCATCATCATCAGTGATGACATGATGAGGTCATGATTATGTGGTGGTGATGACGTCATCATCATCAGTGATGACATGATGAGGTCATGATGATGTGGTGGTGTTGACGTCATCATCATCAGTGATGACATGATGAGGTCATGATGATGTGGTGGTGTTGACGTCATCATGATCAGTGATGTGGCAAGTGTGGAGGATTCATGTTCAGTGGGGTTCACGTCAGGGAGGGGATGTTGCCCAGTGGGGCTCAAACTACCACACCTTAACACCCCGACCTGTGGATGGGGCACTTGTGGACCACCACCACCACCACCAGGTCAAATGGCTCCGGCTCAGGGTTGTGGCCCAACCTGACCTGCTGCTGTACGGGGCGCCCGTCAGTACACAACGTTTTCTCATCACAGAAAACGACCAGCTGCCAGAAGGAGAGCAGCTGGTCGACACCAGCTGTACCATCCTCCTCTGCTACATATTATGTGGCTCACACTAGTGGCTGGCTGGCTGGGTGGCTGGCTGGGTGGCTGTTAGTTATGTGGGTGGCTGGGTGGCTGGTTGGGTGGGTGGCTGGGTGGCTGTTATGTGGGTGGCTGGGTGGCTGGGTGCCTGTTAGTTATGTGGGTGGCTGGGTGGGTGGCTGGGTGGCTGTTATGTGGGGTGGCTGGGTGGGCCATGTTCTGTGGGTGGGTGTGAGTGCAGGTGTCCCATGTTCTGTGGGTGGGTGTGAGTGCAGGTGTGCCATGTTCTGTGGGTGGGTGTGAGTGCAGGTGTGCCATGTTCTGTGGGTGGGTGTGAGTGCAGGTGTGCCATGTTCTGTGGGTGGGTGTGAGTGCAGGTGTGCCATGTTCTGTGGGTGGGTGTGAGTGCAGGTGTGCCATGTTCTGTGGGTGGGTGTGAGTGCAGGTGTGCCATGTTCTGTGGGTGGGTGTGAGTGCAGGTGTGCCATGTTCTGTGGGTGGGTGTGAGTGCAGGTGTGCCATGTTCTGTGGGTGGGTGTGAGTGCAGGTGTGCCATGTTCTGTGGGTGGGTGTGAGTGCAGGTGTCCATGTTCTGTGGGTGGGTGTGAGTGCAGGTGTGCCATGTTCTGTGGGTGGGTGTGAGTGCAGGTGTGCCATGTTCTGTGGGTGGGTGTGAGTGCAGGTGTCCCATGTTCTGTGGGTGGGTGTGAGTGCAGGTGTGCCCATGTTCTGTGGGTGGGTGTGAGTGCAGGTGTGCCATGTTCTGTGGGTGGGTGTGAGTGCAGGTGTGCCATGTTCTGTGGGTGGGTGTGAGTGCAGGTGTGCCATGTTCTGTGGGTGGGTGTGAGTGCAGGTGTGCCATGTTCTGTGGGTGGGTGTGAGTGCAGGTGTGCCATGTTCTGTGGGTGGGTGTGAGTGCAGGTGTGCCATGTTCTGTGGGTGGGTGTGAGTGCAGGTGTCCCATGTTCTGTGGGTGGGTGTGAGTGCAGGTGTGCCATGTTCTGTGGGTGGGTGTGAGTGCAGGTGTGCCATGTTCTGTGGGTGGGTGTGAGTGCAGGTGTGCCATGTTCTGTGGGTGGGTGTGAGTGCAGGTGTGCCATGTTCTGTGGGTGGGTGTGAGTGCAGGTGTGCCATGTTCTGTGGGTGGGTGTGAGTGCAGGTGTGCCATGTTCTGTGGGTGGGTGTGAGTGCAGGTGTGCCATGTTCTGTGGGTGGGTGTGAGTGCAGGTGTGCCATGTTCTGTGGGTGGGTGTGAGTGCAGGTGTGCCATGTTCTGTGGGTGGGTGTGAGTGCAGGTGTGCCATGTTCTGTGGGTGGGTGTGAGTGCAGGTGTGCCATGTTCTGTGGGTGGGTGTGAGTGCAGGTGTGCCATGTTCTGTGGGTGGGTGTGAGTGCAGGTGTGCCATGTTCTGTGGGTGGGTGTGAGTGCAGGTGTGCCATGTTCTGTGGGTGGGTGTGAGTGCAGGTGTGCCATGTTCTGTGGGTGGGTGTGAGTGCAGGTGTGCCATGTTCTGTGGGTGGGTGTGAGTGCAGGTGTGCCATGTTCTGTGGGTGGGTGTGAGTGCAGGTGTGCCATGTTCTGTGGGTGGGTGTGAGTGCAGGTGTGCCATGTTCTGTGGGTGGGTGTGAGTGCAGGTGTGCCATGTTCTGTGGGTGGGTGTGAGTGCAGGTGTGCCATGTTCTGTGGGTGGGTGTGAGTGCAGGTGTGCCATGTTCTGTGGGTGGGTGTGAGTGCAGGTGTGCCATGTTCTGTGGGTGGGTGTGAGTGCAGGTGTGCCATGTTCTGTGGGTGGGTGTGAGTGCAGGTGTGCCATGTTCTGTGGGTGGGTGTGAGTGCAGGTGTGCCATGTTCTGTGGGTGGGTGTGAGTGCAGGTGTGCCATGTTCTGTGGGTGGGTGTGAGTGCAGGTGTCCCATGTTCTATATCTTACGTCGCTAACTTTGTGTCCACAATATTTCTTGCCACAACCAATGTGTCTAATAGCCACCATCTTTCTGGGTCATGTTTACACCATCATTAATGATCATCATCATCATCACTACACATAGATGATGATAATGATATATTGACATTTGAAGTGTGAACAAGGTCAGGTACTCACGTGAGCATAAGACAACTTCTCTCACATTATATGAGTCGCCAACTCACCAATACAGTTGCCGCCATTAATGTCACCTAAAATAACGCCATCATTACTAATATTGTTGACTATATTTTGACCACCATCCAGGATGGTAGTGAACACTGGGTGGCTGATTGGAAATAAGATGACCAGGGTCACCTGGCACAACACTAACAATACTCCAGGTACAACAACACACCTGGTGACGTCAACCTCCTCCATGACGTCATCACTCCAGCCGGTACATTGCCTCAAGTAGTGACGTCATAGTCTGCAAAATGTATTGGACAAATATCGCGGTATCTGGCAACTACCTCCTCCTCTCACGTCCCCAGGTCTTCTTTGTCTTTGCAGAGTTTCTCTTCATAAAAATCAAATCATAAGTCCGTATTTTAAGTTTTATTCGTTTTATAGACATGAATACATTTGGCTGGCCGGCATTAGTTGTTAAATAACTTACTTCCTTTGGTGAATTAAGGTGGATGTGCTAGCTGACGCTGCCACCTGTGATGCCACATTGCTGACACTTTTGTAACACCACATTACACTACCCCACTTATTCTAGATGCTTCCAAAAGCACTAACAAAATGTTATGTTATTCTGGAGGGAATAAAATTATAGATAACTTACAAATTTGCTGTGACCAAGCTTGAGGTGAGTGGGTATTTGGAGTGAGAGAGTGGGCTGGAGTGGCTTGGGAAAAATGCCACATGTGCCACGATTAATATCAGTTGCTCACCTGTAATTGCTAAATAAAACAAAACATTAGTTCATAGTATCCTAGATTACTAAGCAACGTCACTACTATTCATAAAATGTTAAATTGTTTCTGTAAAGCAACGTCATGATGTGCGTAAATAGCTAACATTTCCAATATGGCGGCAACACCTACTTGCTGGCCACACATTACCCATCCCTCCCTCCACCACACCTCCCCATTTCTCTCGTTAGCGAGGTAGCGTTAAGAACAGAGGACTGAACCTTTGAGAGAAATCCTCACTTGGCCCCCTTCTCTGTTCCACACACGCAAACATACACACCCACACATCCCAAGCCAACATTTCAAGAACAAGGTTCAATGCTTGTAGTACTACAAGAACAGTAGATTCATAACCTACGTTTATATTTATGAATGTCTTACCAATTCCATCACAACAATACCCCTTACCTTTCTTTGTCCTGTGGAAATGTGTGTAAAATGTGATGTGTGGGAGTAGTTCTCCTCCTCTTACATATCACACATAGATAACATCTTTTTCTGCTCATAATCATATATCTGATTAATCTCATGTGAGTTCTACGTACCGAATCACAGACACCATTATCTCTCACCGTCATGTTCACTACAGAGAGAGACACCATTATCTCTTACCATCATGTTCACTACAGAGAGAGACACCATTATCTCTCACCATCATGTTCACTACAGAGGGAGACACCATTATCTCTCACCATCATGTTCACTACAGAGAGAGACACCATTATCTCTCACCATCATGTTTACTACAGAGAGAGACACCATTATCTCTCACCATCATGTTTACTACAGAGAGAGACACCATTATCTCTCACCGTCATGTTCTCTACAGAGAAACACCATTATCTCTCACCGTCATGTTCTCTACAGAGAGAGACACCATTATCTCTCACCATCATGCTCACTACAGAGAGAGACACCATTATCTCTCACCATCATGTTCTCTACAGAGAAACACCATTATCTCTCACCGTCATGTTCTCTACAGAGAGAGACACCATTATCTCTCACCATCATGTTCTCTACAGAGAAACACCATTATCTCTCACCGTCATGTTCTCTACAGAGAGAGACACCATTATCTCTCACCATCATGCTCACTACAGAGAGAGACACCATTATCTCTCACCATCATGTTCACTACAGAGACACCATTATCTCTCACCATCATGTTCACTACAGAGAGAGACACCATTATCTCTCACCATCATGTTCTCTACAGAGAGAGACACCATTATCTCTCACCGTCATGTTCACCACAGAGAGAGAGACACCATTATCTCTCACCGTCGTGTTCACTACTGAGGGAGACACCATTATCTCTCACCATCATGTTCACTACAGAGAGAGACACCATTATCTCTCACCATCATGATCACTACAGAGAGAGACACCATTATCTTTCACCATCATGATCACTACAGAGAGAGACACCATTATCTCTCACCATCATGATCACTACAGAGAGAGACACCATTATCTCTCATCATCGCGTTCGCTACAGAGGGAGACACCATTATCTCTCACCATCATGTTCACTACAGAGGGAGACACCATTATCTCTCACCGTCATGTTCACTACAGAGGGAGACACCATTATCTCTCACCATCATGTTCACTACAGAGGGAGACACCATTATCTCACACCGTCATGTTCACTACAGAGGGAGACACCATTATCTCTCACCATCATGTTCACTACAGAGGGAGACACCATTATCTCTCACCGTCATGTTCACTACAGAGGGAGACACCATTATCTCTCACCATCATGTTCACTACAGAGGGAGACACCATTATCTCTCACCATCATGTTCACTACAGAGGGAGACACCATTATCTCTCACCATCATTAAGTTCTGGCCTGAAAGTAAGAGAGAACTGCTACTCAGGACCACCTGGCCATTGTTTGTTTGTGCCAACATTTCCATCTATCGATCTTCACTATACCCAGTCTGTAACATCATTCAATTCATTATAATGTGTTTCCCTTCTACACATATTCACTATACCATCTGTCCCATTTATGGATCTTCACTATACCCAGCCTGTCCCATCTATGGATCTTCACTATACCCAGCCTGTCCCATCTATCAGTCTTCACTATACCCTGTCTGTCCCATCAATCAAATTATAATGTGTCCCATCTACATATCTTCACTATACCCTCTGTCCCATATATAGATCTTCACTATACCCAGCACCCAGCCTGTCCCATCTATGGATCTTCACTATACCCTGTCTGTCCCATCAATCAATTCATTATAGTGTTTCCCATCTACACTTCTTCACTATACCCTGTCTGTCCCATCTATGGATCTTCACTATACCCTGTCTGTCCCATCTACGAATCTTCACTGTACCTCGTTAGTCCCATCTATCAATCTTCACACTACCCAGTCTGTCCCATCTATGGATCTTCACTATAACCTGTCTGTCCAATCTACGAATCTTCACTGTACCTCGTTAGTCCCATCTATGCATCTTCACTACACCCTGTCTCTCCCATCTATGGATATTCACCATACCCTGTCTGTCCCACCTATCAATCTTCACTATATCCAGTCTGTCCCATCCACCTGTACCCCTGGTCACCATGTAACAACCATTAACCCACCTACAATATTTTAGATGGTCTCTACATTCAAAATCGCCGAAGTCGACATGCTTTTGTTTGTATGAAGTCGACTATGCTTTTATTTCTATGTAGGATATTAGAGCATGGGGGTACCTTACTATATTTAGACTCACTATATTTGTGGACGTACAAGGATAACCGAGATTACTTCGTAAAGTGCACAACGTAATCTTAGTATCTTCAACATGGAAGTTTTTGCAAAAAGCTCAGTTGTGGAGGTGGTCGAGCAGCAGCAGGTGCTCTGGGTCGCCCTCCTTGACCAGGCCTACCTGCCTTTCCACGATGAGGAGGATTTGCTGGACCGTCCACCACACGAGACCCGACTCCCACATATAGATGAGTTGGGCTGCGATGATGACGACATACATGTCATCGTGCCCACCAACGAGCAGTTGCAAGGGGTTCTCCAAACCGTCCTGCAGGGGTATACCATCAGGGTCGTCAACGTTCCATACAAAATCTCAAGGACGAACGTCTGGGAATTCTTCAAGCAGTTCGGCGACATCGTTCGCTTCGACATGCAGTCCTACAAGACCTACGAGAACCACCGCGGGATTGCCGTCATCCAGTACCCCTGCTATGCCTCCTACAAGAAGGCACTTCTTGCTGACGTGACACCACTTTCCGTCAACGGTCGCTGTGCAAAAGTGAAACCTCACCGTCCCACTGATGCTGACCAAGTGACCTCGCCCACTCAAGTGGCACTGCAGCCCATACTCCCTACCAGACCCACCATCCATGAGGAAATGCAGCCCACCCCACTTGTCAGGCCCACCTTCAGGGAGACATGGCAGGTCTCAAGACCTGTGAGGCCCACCATTCAAGACCGACTTGGTCCCCCAACACACGTCAGGCACACCATTCAAGACCGACTTGGTCCCCCAACACATGTCAGGCCCAGCGTTCTAGACCGACTGGGACCAATAACACATGACATGTCCTACGTTACAGACCGACTGCACTCCGCACCTCGTACGGGCGTTAAAAGGCGTGTCGAGATGACACACGCTCCCCGTGCCAAAAGATTCAGTTGGTGAGGAACCTGAGTTCTTTCTTCCTGCTGGTGCTGCAGGAGAAAACGGCCCTAGAGTGGACACTGAAGGTGTATTTGTGTTTGTGTTTGGGTTATCACTAAGGAACCAACACCAAGACAACTTTAGTTTGGCCTCGCCAAGGATTACGTTAATCTGGCGGAAGTCTGGCTTTCTCCCAGTAGTGGATGACACATAATATCTACGTAGGGACGTTGAAAAACAAAGAAAAAAATGGGAACATTATCCCGCCAAAAAAAAATACATAAATTCACGGGGATAATTTCCTTCGTCTTCAAACAAAAAAATGAAACTCTTCCAACGCTACCGTGCCTTCCATAAAGCAACCTTCAAAGAAATCACTTTCTACACAATGCGCAAGGACTCGGTTAGCCAATCTTCATATGACTGGGGCTATTGTTCCCTCTGATTAATTCATTTTTCAAGATTAAGGAAAGTTATAATAAAAATATTGTATTGAGTTTCTCCGTTGGCGTCAGGGTAAACACCCATCCCCCCCGAAGCTTGGTTACCTTTCCGTGGTGGGGGGGACTTCATGGATTGGGCAGTAGCAACCATCGTTGGTTGCTTCTGTTCAATCCATGAACGAAAAACCAAGCATCTTGAGCGTAATTGTCGTATAAATTCACTTGGTGTCAAAACTGACGCGAAAGCGGTTGTCTCAATTTTGTCAGAAATGTTTGTGCGTTTCGGCCTGATGGCGGGAGTCGGTTTGGCGCTGTGGTCATGAGGGAATACGAGGAAGATTGGCAACCGTCCCAGAAGTAGCTACAGTGAGGCCCAGCAGCTGTCCCTAATACTGTGGAAGGCACTCATGTAAGGTGTGCAGTGAGGCGCAGCAGTAACAAGGGAAACGGACAACCAAAACAGCAATCTTGATCATCAGGAGGCTATCCAATGCTCAGAGTAGATAAGGACGATTATTGTATGGCTTCGCTCAGAGGATGAAAATCTTAGCCGTGAAAATCAACAAGTAAAATAACTAGTAGTTAGTGGTAGTGAAGTGGAATTACCGTATTTCTGTGGTCTTAATAGTAAAACGAAACTTTTCGTTTTTTCCATCAATCTAGAGGTGTTGTAGACCACCATCCTTAAGGTTGTAAGGTAATGGTAACTACAAGGTTATGATCTCAGCAAATTTGTGATGGAAAGTGCAGGAAACGTGGTAATGTATATGATATAAATCATATAGTTGTATAATAAATGTGTATCAAAATTTTGTCTTCTCTGTTCCCGTTCATTAATTCAAATACAGGTAAGTTTTCTCTGTAACGAGGTGGGATAAGCTACGTCCACTCGGCTTGTAAATGTGGTGACTTTCCCTTCATTACCACAATGGTGTGCTGAACTGAAGATGTAGAATTCCGTAGATGAAGCTAAGATAGGAAATCAATCTACATCAAAAATTGAAGGTATGCATCTTTAGATGGACATAAAATAAACGGACGGAGGAGCACAGTGGAGCAAATGAATTTCAATATTACCACTTAAAGTTGGCCTTTCAAGTAGTTGTGGCTTTAAAGCAAACTTTTTCTAGCCAAGGTTTAGATAGCAACTAAACTAATCTCCACGACCTTACCTTAAGAAATGTTTTCAAAAGGTACTGTCTGAACATATTTCTAAGGTAAGGTCATTTAGGTTTGGTTTAGATGCTACCCTAACCTAGGCTAGAAAAAGTTTCCTTTGCTTCAGAGCCCCAACTACGTAGACGGGCTACTGTTGATATTAAACAGTAACAGAAAGGTGATAAAACTGAGATTAAATGAATAAAAATATAGAATGGGTCAGTTGAAAGTTGAAGTATTTGCTAAATACAATTTTTGACAGATGCAAATGCATCCTAAAGTCAGTCACTTAAATCACAATGCTGAATATTGTTTTAGTTTTTGGAACTAGTTACAGGAAGTAAAAATATCAAGCTTAAAGGGATGCCTTTACAATAACTTCATATACCTGTATAGGATCTCTTAAACTTCTTTTCCCTAAAGCTGAGTGGATTTAAGTCGTTTAATCTGCTCTCTGAATTTGTTTCTCAGTCCAGTAACCATCTTTGGAGATTACCTCAGTAATTTCTCCATTCAATGTCTTCCTTTTCAAATTAGTTGACGACCACAGCAGTACAATATCCAAGCTGGGATGGCTATGTTTTGGGAAGGCGAGAGGTCAGGTTATGCAAGAATGTTAGAAATGGCTTCCATCAGTTTCTACACTATCTACTCTAGATATTTTGGGTTATAGAACCTAGAGATTTACGAGTAAATAATACAATATAATAATCTTGGCAAGATATCCAACGTGAGATTATAGTCATAATAACAATATAGTCACAAGGTCAATATATAGTCACCGGAATATTATATTTATCATGATAATGTATCACTTATGACAAAATATGCATGACTAAAAAATGACAATATAGCACCTACAAAAAATATCACATTGCTGATATAGCCAAGGTGACGATATATACACGATATTACTGTAACGAAAATAAGAAGATAGCCAAAATGACAACTTGTTCATAATGACAATACTGCCACTATGTATATATATTCTCCATGACACTATAGCTACACTGACAGTAAAGCTATCTTCACAAAAGCATAAAATTGAAAATACAGCAAACGACAATATAGCCACCATGACAATACAGCCATCTTGACAATAAAGTCATGATATAAATCAATCGCCAGCACATTAGAAACGCGTTGAGAGTAATTTACAGACTTTATAGATATCATGAAAATATTGCCCCCATGTCAATATATTTGCTATGACAATTTAGCCATTATGATAATACAGTCACGTCGACAATGTATTCACTATGACAATAAAACTACCATGATCATATAACTGATATGACAATACAGTCAAAGGAAAAATATAGAAACATCCAACTTATATTCACAAAGGCAATATAACCACCTGACAATATAGATAGTGTAAATAAATAGTCGTTTTCGGATCATAGAAAACATATAGACTCCAGGACAATATAATCTCTGTGAAAGAACAGTGACTCAAACAGGATTTATCATTATAATATAGTCATAACTTTATAGCTGTCATGTGATTGTAGTCAACATGACAAAATTATCACAATGAAATAAAACGGTATTACAATATAGTTACCATAATCATACACCAATCATGATTATATAATCAGCAGGTTGACATAAACAATATCACAGTGTAAAAACCATGACAATTTAAGTGACATGATGAGATGATATTCATTCACTTACACTTACAATACCAAATAAGCCGCCATGAATATATTATTATCATGATCATATAATGACAACAGTATTGTAGCTAATAGCAATATAGCCATTAAGTTGATATAGCGACCAAGATAATGAAGCCAGGACGGCATTATATTGAAAATAACAATACAGCCACCATGCCAATGTCTTCACCATGACAATGTAGCTACCATGAAAATATAGTAACCTTGACTATGTAGCTACCATGATAAAATGTTTGAACTGAAAAATATCCACAACAAGAGTTTAGCTGCTAAAACACGATATCACCTTTCCAATATCGCCAAAATGTTATTATTACCATCATGACAATATACCGCCAGAAAAGAAATATATATACCCACTACTTGACAATATAGCTATTCTGACAATATTGCCAACATGAAAAGACAGTCACCTCCTTGTTATATAACAAAAATGACAAATAGCCATCATGGCAATATAGTGACCTAACAATACAGCCACCTTGGCAATATAGTTACCATAACAATGTAATCTTAATGACAATATAACCAACATGACTATATAGTCACAATGACAATACAACCATCGTGACAATACAGATAACATGACAGTACCGTCTCTAAGACAATATTGCCATCAATTCAACAAATTAAATGACAATATAGATATTATGGCAACACAGTCACCATGACAATATACTCAGAAATGCATTATAATCGTCATAATAAAATCATCCTACCATGAAAATATAACCACCTTACCATTTTGGTTTCCATTACAATGTAGCCACAGTAATAAAAGATTTACCAAGACAGTACTGAAACCATAACAATATAGCATATCATAGCAATGTAGTCACCTGATAATTTAATCAAAATGACAATTTCTCTTTTATAATGGCATATCCTGAAGGGCAATATCAACACCATTAAAAAAGCTTCAATTAAGATACAGTCACTATGACATTATAGATATCATGATAGAAAATCACCATGACAATATAGTTATCATGGCAATATAGCCACTATGACATTATAGTCATAATGGCAATATAATCGCTGTGACAATATTGTCACCATGATAATATAATTATCATAATGATATATTGCTTATAACAAATTATGCATGAGTTAAATAATGACAATATATCACCTATAGATAAAGATCACCTTGCCAATATAGCTAAGGTGACGATATATACATCATAGCAATGTAACTAAAATGAAAAGATAGCCAAAATGACGGTTTGTTCATAATGACAATACTGCCACTATGAAAATATGTTCCCCAACTGCCACTATGAAAATATGTTCCCCAACTGCCACTATGAAAATATGTTCCCCAACTGCCACTATGAAAATATGTTCCCCAACTGCCACTATGAAAATATGTTCCCCAACTGCCACTATGAAAATATGTTCCCCAACTGCCACTATGAAAATATGTTCCCCAACTGCCACTATGAAAATATGTTCCCATGACACTATAGCTACACTGACAATAAAGCCATATTCACATAAGAGTAACATTGAAAATACAGCTACATTGTCATGGTGACGATATTGGCATGGTGGCTCTATTGTTATTTTCAATATAATGCCATCCTAACTACATTATCTTGTTCGCTATATTTACTTGCTGGCTATATTGCTATGGTTAATTTTGTCGTTGGGAATATATTATGTCATTAACTACAATTTTGTTTTAATCATATGATCATAATAATAATATTATCATCGCGGCTTATTTGGTAATGTGAGTGCAAGTGTATGGATGTCTTATCATTGTAAGACTCACGCACGCTACCATTAATTTTTCATTAGGTATTTGTCATTATCATTTTACTGTGAGTTACATAGAGTTAGATGCATGTTGCCACGGGCTCTCTGTTCTCATGGGCTACTGTTAATCAGGATGTTTGAACACGTAAGAGCTGATCTGTTATTTGAACACGTTGTTGAATGGGTGTTGACGGACTCCCATATAACCCCTGCCAGTGTGACCTGAGGGGACACACTGGCCAGCATCGTCACACTGTTCACTAGAGTGTGTCGTAGTGTGTCATAAGACTATAGCCCAGAGTACTACAGATGGACGTACACGTTTTGTTGTAATAAATCTACAAAGGCCGCCTGATCTTCATTGAGTACCACAGACGAAGAAGACATGATTTCCTTCCTCTCAACTCAGCCTTACAAATATACTTACAGAGTTAAGAGACGAAACAACAGGAGCGTAATGCTCTCTCCATAATATACAAATAGTACACACACACACACACACACACACAGAGCGGCGCCAGGCTGGAGGCGGGGCATCGTGACGTCACAGGCAAGTCCCTCCCCCCGCCAGATCCAAACATGTGTTGTGTCTGGTGATGGCGGTTCAAGATTTCCCACATTAATATTGATCTTTACATTATCATCCACTCCCAAAGTCACCTGGCATTCTTGTGTTTCAACAACAGACGTGATATATGCAACACCAGGCAAACATTGTACCATTATCTGATAGGTTAATTGGTGCACAATCAAGAACCAGTGAATTTCATCGCCGCCATAAGTAAGTAAGGAAGGTGACTTTAATGATGATAAATACGACCTGGTATGGCTGTGTCTACACACTACCGCCATCTGGTCAACATTGTAGATACGAACATTTAAATACAATCATTTGAACGTAAACCTTCCAGCTGCATTTTTTCATTATACTCCATTCATATACGTCATATAAACACACCTTGAAAGTACATTAGTTACATAAAACTTGTGCAAACGTCATTGAAACTCGAACTTTTAAGTCCGTCATTTTGAAAATTCTGCCAAACAACTGCGAACTTTTACGACTCGTCAAATTGCAGCAGTTGTATGAACTGCTTCGTTTAATTGAATAATTTTAAAGTTAATTGATTTAGTGATATCCTTTGAAGCCTGTCCTTTAAGCATGAAGCTTTAACTCTCACTTGATATAAACATAACCTTTGATTTCCATCTCTGGTGAGGAAGTTTGTACAATCTATCAAACTCCATCATTGATGCCAACTTTTAAATCCCTCAACTTAGCTGGGTCACACATTCCCTGGCTGCCACTCACACTTTGTCATTTTCAACTGTGTTGACAACGCTCTCATTCATTCGTCATTTGGATCGTCTCATTGATATTCCATTCATAAAATTCAATTGATAAAAGGATTAGTGATAACACATCATCCACTCTGGCTGAGTTACATGCAGTCTGTGAGGGTCTTCAGAATGCTATAGAGAAATGTAAAGATACATATTTCATTGTGGACAGTAGAAGTACACTGAAGGCCTGACATAGTAAGCAGCCATGTAACTGCCAGTGTTAACATTTGTAAACGTTTGGTTATATTATTGCAAGATATATAATGTGATGTACAGTTTATATGGATCCCATCATATGTAGGGAGTCACTATAATGAAGTGGCTGATGGGTTGGCATAGGAATGATAGAAAATGAAATGAAAAGAATAAGAGAAGAATGGGAAAATGTAAGTATAGGTGTATTTGCTGAACATAGTGAGACTTTACAACATGATTCATATGTGTTAACACCAACGTAACTTATGAGGCAAACCTTACACGTGTGGATAATGTGTTAACGAGATTAAGACTCGGGTATTGATATTATTGGCAGTTAAGTGGAGGGACTGGTCGATCATGTCAACTTTGCCACATGAGGGACGGTCATACATTACAACATTATGTTTTAGGTGATGAAAAATTCAGCCACACAGAAACAATGAAATTAGCAATATAACGAACAAGTTTGTTAGATTATTGATAATGGTATGATTAATAACATACTTGCACAATACAAAGAATTTGCACCAAGGTTGTAACATCCTTGTAATGAGTTCAGGGGTTTTCAAATGAGGGCCATTGTTTGTTTGTTTTCTTTGAACTGAACATATCTACACAAAAGGTATGATGTTTGTAAATATTTTGTTGTAAATACCACTGTGGGATGATGAAGATGAGGAGGGGAGTAGTATAATACCCGGTCCTGGGGTATGATGAAGATGAGGAGGGGAGTAGTATACTGCCCCGTCCTGGGTGATGATGAAGATGAGGAGGGGAGTAGTATAATACCCGGTCCTGGGGTATGATGAAGATGAGGAGGGGAGTAGTATACTGCTCCGTCCTGGGGTATGATGAAGATGAGGAGGGGAGTAGTATAATACCCGGTCCTGGGTGATGATGAAGATGAGGAGGGGAGTAGTATAATACCCGGTCCGGGGGTATGATGAAGATGAGGAGGGGAGTAGTATACTGCTCCGTCCTGGGGTATGATGAAGATGAGGAGGGTAGTGGTATACTACCCGGTCCTGGGGTATGATGAAGATGAGGAGGGGAGTAGTATACTGCCCCGTCCTGGGTGATGATGAAGATGAGGAGGGGAGTAGTATACTGCCCCGTCCTGGGTGATGATGAAGATGAGGAGGGGAGTAGTATAATACCCGGTCCGGGGGTATGATGAAGATGAGGAGGGGAGTAGTATACTGCCCGGTCCCGGGGTATGATGAAGATGAGGAGGGGAGTAGTATACTACCCGGTCCGGGGGTATGTCGATATGTCAACATGTATTTCAATTCAGTTCAATCCCAAGATGACTCCAGAAAGATCTTAACAGTGTATCGTTATACAGTGAACAATGGGCAGTGATGTATGCTGTAGGCATATGCAACTGCAACACGTTGTGCACAAAGCAGGCAAACTAAGTACCATCTTAAGATAAGGAAATAAAACTAATGTACGTAATAAGACTAACAGGCAACTTGGTGTCATGTGTTAGTAGCAAGAATGAACAGGTAATATTACAGCTATAGTTAGTCACACAACACTTACATTATGACGTACAGGTTTGGTCATCACATTACAGAGTGAAGATGAATACCTATGTTAGTATAAAGAGAAACATGACAATCAACACAACACTTACATTATGACGTACAGGTTTGGTCATCACATTACAGAGTGAAGATGAATACCTATGTTAGTATAAAGAGAAACATGACAATCAATACCTGGCATTACACATGAAGGGTACAGAGTGAGGGGCGATATGATAGTGGTTTAGCAAATCAGGAATGTTTCTTAATGCAAGCTAGACCATACATTCTAATACTAAAAAGGTAGACCTTTATTAACATTAGTTTCATATGTATAATAATCTTTGATAAGTAAACTGTCAGAGAACATCATCATGAGCAGTAGATGTAATATTGGACTAATCTTCCTCACATTAGTTTCATATGTATAATAATCTTTGATAAGTAAACTGTCAGAGAACATCATCATGACCAGTAGATGTAATATTGGACTAATCTTCCTCACATTAGTTTCATATGTATAATAATCTTTGATAAGTAAACTGTCAGAGAACATCATCATGACCAGTAGATATTAACATTAGTTTCATATGTATAATAATCTTTGATAAGTATACTGTCAGAGAACATCATCATGAGCAGTAGATGTAATATTGGACTAATCCTCCTCCTCTGTCCTTTAATTCCTACTGTCACATTTTGATTTATATAAGTAATGGAAGGGCAAGTCATAACCTAGACAAATTCAATTTCTCATAGATCAACCGCCTTGCCGTGGTGACTTATCACTCACGGTGTAACCACTTACGGCTGGAGTCCGGTAACACCAATCAATAGTTGCATTTGACAAACACAGCAAAATGGCTGGGTTCAAAAGCGTGCTCTGCACTTCAACTGACTAATTATATTATAAGGATAAAGAGAATTACAGACCATAAATATCACTTGCAAGGATCAAGCCAGAGATGAAGCATATATAACTAGAAGGGTTAAGGAAACAAAAATGGTGAAATACTTTGACCCGGGATCAGTAGCACCTGTGGCAATGGACACACCTTTGTAATGCTTGATCACTTACAACTGATCAACTTTAATACGAAAGTCTTTAGTATCGCCCAGCAGGAGAACTTTGTACAAATATTCACAGATATCCATGTTAGACAGGCGCCATATCTAGAATATATCTTTACCTGGGACGTGTAACACTTGTGTGGATAGACACAGCTTTGTAATGCATGATCCATTACACGAAATGAACTTCACTAACGAAGAGTTATACAACGCGTTGTTGGAGAACATATCTCTACTGAATGATCATATTAGGTCTTGCATGGCATTTGTTTGTAGTAAACCTGAAAACATGATGCTGAGAGAAAAGGAACATAATGGTAAATAATTTGTTAAAAGTTGAAAAGCTCTTATCTTAAACTAGTGGTTTTGTGTTGGGTTATCTTTTAGACATCTACAGGAGAACATAGTCTGTGGTTTGCTATCATAAATTGATATATTCTCAACGTCTTTCATCAGTTTTTTGACGCCTTTACAGATTTTGGCTTAACGATCTTGGCTACAATATACAGCACAATACATACTTATTACAAAATAAAAAAAAACATTTATCACAATCGTCATTATATTTCTTACCGGAATCTTTAAGCTTTCAGTAGCATTCTTAAGTACATAACACATTCATCTGCCTCATTTACATGCATATATATATATATATATATATATATATATATATATATATATATATATATATATATTTATTTTTTATTTTATCATACTTTGTCGCTGTCTCCCGCGTTTGCGAGGTAGCGCAAGGAAACAGACGAAAGAAATGGCCCAACCCCCCCCCCCCATACACATGTATATACATACGTCCACACACGCAAATATACATACCTACACAACTTTCCATGGTTTACCCCAGACGCTTCACATGCCTTGATTCAATCCACTGACAGCACGTCAACCCCGGTATACCACATCGCTCCAATTCACTCTATTCCTTGCCCTCCTTTCACCCTCCTGCATGTTCAGGCCCCGATCACACAAAATCTTTTTCACTCCATCTTTCCACCTCCAATTTGGTCTCCCACTTCTCCTCGTTCCCTCCACCTCCGACACACACATATATATATATATATATATATATATATGTGTATATGAGTGGATAGGCCACTCTCTGTCTGTTTCCCGGCCCCACCTCTCTAACACGGGAAACAGCGATTAAGTGTGATATTATATATATATATATATATATATATATATATATATATATATATATATATATATATATATATATATATATATATATATATAAATATATATATATAAATATATATATATATATATATGAATATATATATAAATATATATATATATATATGGGAGGTGGGTTGATTAGAAAGGGTAGTGAGTGGTGGGATGAAGAAGTAAGAGTATTAGTGAAAGAGAAGAGAGAGGCATTTGGACGATTTTTGCAGGGAAAAAATGCAATTGAGTGGGAGATGTATAAAAGAAAGAGACAGGAGGTCAAGAGAAAGGTGCAAGAGGTGAAAAAAGAGGGCAAATGAGAGTTGGGGTGAGAGAGTATCATTGAATTTTAGAGAGAATAAAAAGATGTTCTGGAAGGAGGTAAATAAAGTGCGTAAGACAAGGGAGCAAATGGGAACTTCAGTGAAGGGCGCAAATGGGGAGGTGATAACAAGTAGTGGTGATGTGAGAAGGAGATGGAGTGAGTATTTTGAAGGTTTGTTGAATGTGTTTGATGATAGAGTGGCAGATATAGGGTGTTTTGGTCGAGGTGGTGTGCAAAGTGAGAGGGTTAGGGAAAATGATTTGGTAAACAGAGAAGAGGTAGTGAAAGCTTTGCGGAAGATGAAAGCCGGCAAGGCAGCAGGTTTGGATGGTATTGCAGTGGAATTTATTAAAAAAGGGGGTGACTGTATTGTTGACTGGTTGGTAAGGTTATTTAATGTATGTATGACTCATGGTGAGGTGCCTGAGGATTGGCGGAATGCGTGCATAGTGCCATTGTACAAAGGCAAAGGGGATAAGAGTGAGTGCTCAAATTACAGAGGTATAAGTTTGTTGAGTATTCCTGGTAAATTATATGGGAGGGTATTGATTGAGAGGGTGAAGGCATGTACAGAGCATCAGATTGGGGAAGAGCAGTGTGGTTTCAGAAGTGGTAGAGGATGTGTGGATCAGGTGTTTGCTTTGAAGAATGTATGTGAGAAATACTTAGAAAAGCAAATGGATTTGTATGTAGCATTTATGGATCTGGAGAAGGCATATGATAGAGTTGATAGAGATGCTCTGTGGAAGGTATTAAGAATATATGGTGTGGGAGGAAAGTTGTTGGAAGCAGTTGAAAAGTTTTTATCGAGGATGTAAGGCATGTGTACGTGTAGGAAGAGAGGAAAGTGATTGGTTCTCAGTGAATATAGGTTTGCGGCAGGGGTGTGTGATGTCTCCATGGTTGTTTAATTTGTTTATGGATGGGGTTGTTAGGGAGGTAAATGCAAGAGTTTTGGAAAGAGGGGCAAGTATGAAGTCTGTTGGGGATGAGAGAGCTTGGGAAGTGAGTCAGTTGTTGTTCGCTGATGATAAAGCGCTGGTGGCTGATTCATGTGAGAAACTGCAGAAGCTGGTGACTGAGTTTGGTAAAGTGTGTGGAAGAAGAAAGTTAAGAGTAAATGTGAATAAGAGCAAGGTTATTAGGTACAGTAGGGTTGAGGGTCAAGTCAATTGGGAGGTGAGTTTGAATGGAGAAAAACTGGAGGAAGTGAAGTGTTTTAGATATCTGGGAGTGGATCTGGCAGCGGATGGAACCATGGAAGCGGAAGTGGATCATAGGGTGGGGGAGGGGGCGAAAATTCTGGGGGCCTTGAAGAATGTGTGGAAGTCGAGAACACTATCTCGGAAAGCAAAAATGGGTATGTTTGAATGAATAGT
>NC_092231.1:50173715-50233650 GCF_036320965.1 Panulirus ornatus
AAAATTAATGGTAGTGTGCGTGGGTCTTACATTTTGCTCGGCCACAACCTGGCTCAAGCTCCTGCCAGCCATGATAAGTTATTGTTATACATGAAATAATACTGAATATAAGAGTACAGAAATAAGCAAATTGTAGGTATGTACAAGAGTTATTCCTATATCAACTAGTATGCTTGAGAAGATAGATACCACACACTTTACAATTATTAGATTATCATAAAGATATATACATGGATATTATATATGGTGTAAACAAAATCAGTATGCAAATGAAATGAAAAAAAATCAAAAAATGAAACAACTTGTTGAATACATATTATGTTATGGAGTTAGATTTCTCCTTAAATAAGGAAGTGCTGCTGCAACTACCTTCTGAATTCTATATTAGATACCTTATGTCGTAGGCGACAATATAACATAAATACTACGAACAAAAATATAAGTGCAATAGACAATGAAACAATTGAACTTCCAGATATATGAGAAGCGTACTTAAAAGGTACAAAAGCCAGAACATCTATTGTAGAATCTAGATCGTTCTGAACCATAGATGGAAGATGTTGGATCTTTACTTCATCGATGATTGGTAAGTTGATGTTTTGGGGAATTCGTCCTAAACTCGGGATAGTTCTATCAATTTGTCCCAAATAATGATCATGAGTGCCGAACAATTTGAAACTGGAACTGATAAGAATATATTGTTGTCCTAACTGAATGTGTCCCAGAAATAAATAAGATTTGGAATGATTAGGTGGGCAATGAAGAAGAACATTTTGCTGGTCTGGGAAAAACAGTACGTGATACTGGTCCATACTTTCAATCCAAGGTTCATTAACGATAATTTCCTTAAAGGAACAGGAATGAAGAACATTTTGTTGATGCCCAAAAAGTAGTTGGTACTTACATGAATTTGTTTGTAAATCATGAAAAACCAAGGTATTGGGGAGGGGAGGGGCAAATCAAGTTGTCAATCAATGGTTTATGGCACAATGCCAAATCATCCAAGGATAGATGTGCAATCAACGAGGAAATAATATCATATAATAGAAAGTTCATGTTATCAGCAAGGACGATAGTCTTTTGCGACCCTTTTGTATAATTAAAAGGGAATGGTATTACGTTCACAAGGCTGTAAGTATTGGAGTCAGTGAATGGTATGTGGATAATGACCGCTTCGAGGATCACGTCAACCGTTAGTAAGGAGTAATAACTGGCCACGTGATGCAGAGGGAGAGCTGGGGTGCAACCGAATTTCGTCATCGCTTGTTTAATGATACGTGTGAGTTCCGAGAAGGGAAAAAATGATGGTGTGACAACTTGGTTTACCAGATTATTAACATCTTCCAATAAGCCAGTGAAATAATGTGCATAATAAGTGATTTGGGCATATAAACTATCAACATATGTGGAAATAGTCACTATAGCATATATGGGATTAAGAGACTTTGACAGTAGTGCTACATGTTGTGTCAAGTTATTAACAGTTAACATCATGTCATTCAAATATCTAGAATGTTGTTTTAAGATCTTAGCTTCAGCTTTAATAAACCTGTTGTTAAGAAGTTGTTGAAATTGTAAAGATGCAATCTGATTCCTAACTGAATTAAGTTCTTCCTGAGTAGCAATACCAAACAAGTATGATTGGAGGGACCATACAAAATTAAGCAGACCTCTCTTGCTTCTCCTCTGCTTTTCTGTGTTCATCCTGGTATTAGTATTTACTGGAGATTCAATGTCTTGTATTATGTCATACAGAATCACACAGGTACTATTCAGTTTCCAGGTCCACTGGTTTAACAAGGCTGGAGGAGGAGCAACACTAGAGTTTCTGATAGACGCACTGTTGTAAAACTTGAGTAGGGTAGACCGTAAGCGAGGTACGGCCTCCATTAGTTTCACTAGATTATCGTAAGTGTAGGGTAGACCCTCCAGGCCCAGCTTAACTGAGACTGTGTCCCTCACGACGCGGACCTGGCGGGGAGTCGTGAGAAGGGCGCCTGGTACTGCCATGGTGTCATATACAGGAAGACACCATAAGGACATGAGAAGGAAGAACCTGTAAAATGATAAACTTAGCAACTTTTTAAAGGCGAGGTCTTAATGAATACTGATGTGTGTGTGGTGGTGTTGTGAGGGTGGTCGGTTCTGGTGTGGGGACAGTCTGAACAGTGGTAGAAGTTGGTTGGGTGACAATGTTTGGGGTTTGAGGACTGTTGTGGTACCGGGATGATCATGTTCAGAATACTGTAAAACTTTCAAGTGGTCCTCATGTTCTTCACGAATGTCACCTGTATTTAGATGTCGAACCCTGAACTTATGTCCCTTTAAATGAGCTAAGACTCTATAGGGGCCAGAAAATTTTGGGTCAAGTTTAGGAACATCACTTCTTGAGTTTAATTCCTGCACCATTACCAAGAGTCCGGGAGCCACCTTTGATGGTTTCGTGGATTTATCAGCCTGGTTCGTGAAGGTTGTAGTGGCTTCACCTAGGTTTTCCTTGATCCTTTGATGAATCAATTGAGTCGTGCGATATTTTTCCGCTACAACTGATCTCTGGACCGCTGGATATGAAGGAGGGGACGCTATTATGTCATACGGCAGCACTTTATCAAAACCGTGTAAGGCGT
Source organism: Panulirus ornatus (assembly GCF_036320965.1). Classification (NCBI taxonomy): domain Eukaryota; kingdom Metazoa; phylum Arthropoda; class Malacostraca; order Decapoda; family Palinuridae; genus Panulirus; species Panulirus ornatus. The sequence goes on from NC_092231.1 coordinate 50,176,343, forward strand.
GGAAGGGTGTGTCTCCAATTGACTTATGATATGCTACATTTAATGAACAATGGACATCAGACAGGTATTCATCCCATTCATCTTGATCAAAATTAATGTTGGTGCGAAGACACTGGAGGATCTTACGGTTCAACCTTTCTGCCAGGCCATTCGAGGCTAAGTGATGCGCCATTATATTACATTTACTTATGTTATACAATTTACAGAGTTCTTCTAATAATGAGTTATTAAATTCTCCACCATTATCTGTGACTAAAATCTTCGGCGCATTATGTCTGTCTAAGATATATTTTTTGAACGCCTTAGCGACCGTAGCTGCGTTTTTATTTTATACTGGGACTAATTCACAATATCTCGTGAAGGCATCAGTAATTACTAAAATGTATCTGTAGCTTGCCATGGACCTAGGAAAACCTCCTAATATGTCCTTATGAACTCTTTCCCATGGGTATGTAGGTAAAGGATATTTCAACACAGTCTGCGGGGTAGTGGGACTTCCCTTGTGTGTCTCACACGTTTGGCACCTCCAAATATGATCTGTAATGTTTTTATGTATCTTGGCCAAAAATACCTCAAACGAGTTTGCTTATAGCATCTATCTGCGCCTGGGTGTGCGTCCTGGGTTGAATCATGTGCTAACTTCAAGAAATCCTGTACTAATGATGTTGGAATTATTGTTTGTTTAACAACACGGGCGAGCACTCCTAATTTCGCGTCCCTGCACAAGACTCCCTCACAGTGCTAAATGCAATTCTCTGACTGGGACAACTGTTTTAGCATCCAAGGAAGATCTTATACCCTCTAGGAATTCTATGACAGGATCCCAGACTGGGTCATCCCATTGATTCTGTCTCAACCTCTCTACATCAAAATATACGAAGCTATTATCTACAGTGACTGCACCCACTCTGCGGGAAAGCGTGTCTGCAACTACATTGGATGAGCCAGAAACAAAACGAAAATCTGGGTCAAGTACTTGTATAATGAGAAACCATTTCTGAAACTTTCCTGTAGGATCTTGTCGTTGAAAAATACCTACCAGTGCCCAGTGATCTGTATAAACTGTAATTAGGTAACCATATATGTATTTCTTAAAATGTTTGAGTGTCCAAACAACTGCAAGGCCTTCTAACTCAGTTATTGAGTATTTCGATTCCGTCTTTGAACATGAATGGCTCGCATAGGCTATGGGAAAAAGTCTACCCTTATTTGACCCCTACATAAGTACGGCTCCAAGACCCTGTTTACAAGCATCTGTTGTGTGCAAAATGAAGGGTTTCCCAAAGTTGGGAAATCGAAGGATAGGCGCCTCGATCAAGTATTGTTTGAATAAGTTAAATGCACTGTAGACCACTGGAATGTAACTCCTTGTTTCAGAAGTGAAGTGAGGGGGTTTGTGATCTTCGTGAAAATAGCGATAAATCTTCGATAATATCTTGCTGAACTAAGGAAGGATTTGACCTTGTTTGTTGTGGAAGGGACTGGCCATTCTACATTTGTTTTGACTTTAGGTTGAATACAGTTTTCATCAACGGTCTGACCTAAGTGATCAATTCTTGTCTGTAGAAATGAACATTTGGATAACTTGACTTTTAGGTTCGCATCCTTAAGTCGTAGAAATACTCTCTCAAGACTTTTGACATGAGAAGCAATATCTGGAGACATGATAATTATATCATCAAGATAAACCAATAGTTCTTTGCCCAACATGTGACGACAAATGTTAGTCATTAACCTTGAGAAGGTGATCACCGGTGAGGAATGAAGACCGAAGGCCATGATGCATATGAACTGCCAATGACCATCTGGCGTACTGAACACAGTCAGGGGGCGGCTTTCCTCTGACAAGGGAATCTGCCAAAATCCACTCAATAAATCCAAAGTTGAAAATACCTTATTGTTACCGAGGCTATGAAGAAGCTCTGATACCACTGGTAATGGGAAACCATCTTTCAAAGTGACCTTGGTGTTGAGTTTTCTAAAATCTATGACTGGGTCTAAAAGTTCCGTCCTTTTTCGGAACGATCAGAAGTGGTGAATTCCATGGTGATCGTGATTCCTCTATAACATTATCTTTAAACATGTCCTGAACAAGTTTGTTTGCTATGTCTCTGTGCGCGTGTGGCAATCGATAGGCTGGGACGTCAATGGGACGTGTGTTTTTCTCTAAGTTAATAATGTGAACATCCAAATGAGTTCTACTGAGTGGTTCTCCTGATAAGGCAATAGTAGACCTAGACTGGTTAAGTAAGTCTGTTAACTGGTCAACATGTTTGGTTAATCCTACCTTGGATATCATGTCAGGGGTGATGGTGGGGAGCTGACTCGAGCCGTGCACTGCTGAGTCAGGTGTAGGAGGAGTAGGTGGTGGTGGGTTAATGGAATGTGAGACTAGATGGATATTAAACTCGTGCAACTCCCCGTCTTGAATTCCCGACTTCAAAACGGAGAATTCCACCAGCTTATTCCCTCTACGGAGACGGACAGTTGTGGGTCCCGTATTGGCAATGTATATGGTGACCTCTCCATCTGGAGTCTCATGAATAGAGGCGTCCATCATGGATAGTCGTGTGACAGTTAGTGATGAAGGTTCAGCAACTACTCTTAGTGCGAGATCACCCTGACTATGTCTGAGTCCATGATCATTCATCCATGTTCGAGAAAGTGAGAGAGGAACCTTCGTTAATGTGTTACTATGCAGAGTCATGTTGGTTCTCAGTTTACCAGGACAATGATGAGTAGAAAAGTAAAAAGGATGCGTATTGTCTACCGTGAAGCAGGACGTGGGAGCAGATGTATTAATGATTCTGACTGAGTGAGAACTCATCTCTGACAATGGCAGGAACGTATTATCAACACAAACCACATGATAAATAGGACAGATCTTATGTTGTGCCACACATAGAGTGGCGTCCTAGTAACAAGTTAGCAGGAAAGGTTACACCACGAACAATGTAAGGGGTGACGGTCATGACCAAGTCGCATATGCGAATGTTTATTTCAATAGTGCCCCTTACGTCGAGATTTTCATTTGAGATACTTTGAAGGGATGGGTAAAAGTCCGAGCATTGAACAAGTTGAGTGCGCCCCATTAATGGTTGAATAAAATCATAATGAATGACATCTGCTTCCGCGCCGCTGTCTAGAAAGATTGTGATTGTCTTATCCTGGAAAGAACCCACTAAATCGAAACTTGTAATGTGAGAAAATGGCGAAGAACGAAAACGTCTTAAGAGTTCCTTATGTGATGGAGTCTTGTCATGAGCGAGAGATTGTCATTGTTGATAATGACATGATGAACCTGTGTTAGGTGACGTCTGTCTAGCTAATGCTCGACATTCCGCTGAAGTGTGTCTAGCGTTGCTATGATATGAACACCTGCTTGGTGGTGTTGGGCGCGAGCGGGTGAAGGTCAGCCTGATGTCTGACTGGAGGAAATCATGACTAGGTCGGCAGAATTGTGACGACCGAGGCTGTGATGACATGGGTCGTTGACTGCGTTTGTTGTTCTGGTCGAGGCTCACGTGAGAATGAGTCCCATGTGTAAGGACACACATTCGCTTTATGTCCTGGTTGGCCACACCGGAAGCACGTCACTTTATGTGAGTGTTTGTCATCACTGAATCGCTGTATTTGACCATGAGAAGAATGATTGTGTTGACCACTAGAATGTTACGTCACACTTTGGGAAGCCGACACTCTCCCCAGTGTCTTGGTGTTGGAATAACCACATTTCTTTTGAGTGTAATTCAACACTTTTGTTACCGACCCACAATGATGGGTCGATGTTCTCATTAAGTAACCGTCGTCTTACGTCTGGAGGTCAGGTCCTTGAGAATGAAGGTTATGTGTAATAAACGCATGAGTGTTTGCACATGAGTTTCAGGATTCATCATGGCCGATATCCAGGGTAAGGATTCATAAGCCTGCCTAACTAATCTCATTCTTCCATGTAAGGTACTCCAGTGATCAGGGACTGACGTATCATCCAAGTATGTTGTGTTAAGAGCACGTAAAAGGACGTGTAGTAAACTATCTGAGAATGATTCCTCACAACCTGATGTAAACAACGTTTTAAATTCCTCCCAAGATGTACAGTTTCCAATGTCATCTGAGTCATAGACAACCCTAGCTTAATTGTTAGGCTGGTTGAAATCAATGAGGTTTTTAGCAGCCGATATAAGCGGTCTGTCTCCTGAATCACCATTATGTTCAACAATGTCCTCTGCATTTCTAATCCACCGATTAAAATTTGACAGTTTACCATCAAATAACTCGTGTGGTTCCCTAGCTTGTTTTAGTGTACAGTTTTTGTGATGTGGTGGGGGAGGTGGGTGTGGGTGTGGTAACGTGTGAGAAGGTTTCTGTGGGTCATCTGTGTCACCAGAATCTGTCAAAACAACTTTGTGTGACGTCACCATTTTAGAAGGTTGGTTCCGTTTATAATAAGGGATTCTAGGTAAATTCCTAAGTACATATGAACCTTTACGATTACCGCGTGGAATATCTTCGGACATGTAATACAATCTTACATAAAGTGTGTAAGTAATAACCCCCCCAAAATATTCAAAACATAATTAACAATATTGACCTAATACAAAATACATAACATGAATATCATTTGAAAATATTGTAATGAAATAAAGGCAATAAAAAGCTGGCATAACTGTATAACATATGAATACAAGACTCTGTATATGAGAGGTGCACATAATAGTATAACATATCAGTAATGGACTCTATATATGAAAGTAATCATCACTAAAAACAATAGTACCAATGTATGAAAACATAAGAAAGAATATATGCAAGAATAACTGAAAACTTAGATTAATTTGCTAAACTACAAAGATGAATAATCATATTACCCAAAATATATAAATGTTTATATTTATAGACTAGGAACTAGTAACACACAAAAGGAGCATATCTCACAGAGTGAACCATTTTGACACAGTTCTTATCTGAATGGGAGATTCGCTTACGAAGGCGTCTTGGGTGTAGCGAGGTGAAGATGTGTGCAGAGTAGCGGCTCGCTGAGTGTAGCGAGGTGAAGATGTGTGCAGAGTAGCGGCTCGCTGGGTGTAGCGAGGTGAAGATGTGTGCAGAGTAGCGGCTCGCTGGGTGTAGCGAGGTGAAGATGTGTGCAGAGTAGCGGCTCGCTGGATGTAGCGAGGTGAAGATGTGTGCAGAGTAGCGGCTCGCTGGGTGTAGCGAGGTGAAGATGTGTGCAGAGTAGCGACTCGCTAGCAGGAAAGTTGAGTGAGCGACAAGGGCTGGACCACGCGATGCTGACGTCTGGGATGTCGCTACGGCTGATGATGACGCGTCTCTGGAGCGGTTGACAAGATGACCTCCACGTTGGTGTTGGCAGGATGGCTGACCTTGCTTGACACGTCTGGATGTGATGACAACACTGCACGGCGGTGGCGCTGTCTTGATGCCCTTGCAAGCGACACAGTGTCAGCAATGCAATAAAGACGTATCTTCGAGGCACTGAGGTACGGGTGATGGAGCACGTAGGCGGCCGTGGATTCCGCCCTTAACGTCCACAGGAGGGAGCACCAAGACTGTGTCAGGTAGGCTTGTATGACTGCTGGCAACACCAGACGTAGAAATATGAAGTAGATGTGACGGTCGTGTGTGGTCACGTGGGTTCTTACGTCACTGCCACCATTTGTAAGGTTGAGTTGAGAGGAAGGAAATCATGTCTTCTTCGTCTGTGGTACTCAATGAAGATCAGGCGGCCTTTGTAGATTTATTACAACAAAACGTGTACGTCCATCTGTAGTACTCTGGGCTATAGTCTTATGACACACTACGACACATTCTAGTGAACAGTGTGACGATGCTGGCCAGTGTGTCTCCTCAGGTCACACTGGCAGGGGTTATATGGGAGTCCGTCAACACCCATTCAACACCGTGTTCAAATAACAGATCAGCTCTTACGTGTTCAAACATCCTGATTAACAGTAGCCCGTGGGAACAGTGAGCCCGTGGCAACATGCATCTAACTCTATGTAACTCACAATAAAATGATAATAACAAATATCAAATGAAAAATTAACGGTAGTGTGCGTGAGTCTTACACCGTCACTGTACACGTCCGTCACCATACATTACTGGTTGTCTGGTACAACATACAGGTGGCTCCCTCACTGTAGACGTCAGTCACCATACATTACTGGTTGTCTGGTACAACATACAGGTGGCTCCCTCACTGTAGACGTCAGTCACCATACATTACTGGTTGTCTGGTACAACATACAGGTGGCTCCCTCACTGTAGACGTCAGTCACCATACATTACTGGTTGTCTGGTACAACATACAGGTGGCTCCCTCACTGTAGACGTCAGTCACCATACATTACTGGTTGTCTGGTACAACATACAGGTGGCTCCCTCACTGTAGACGTCAGACACCATACATTACTGGTTGTCTGGTACAACATACAGGTGGCTCCGTCACTGTAGACGTCAGACACCATACATTACCGTTTGTCTGGTACAACATACAGGTGGCTCCGTCACTGTAAACACTGTAGATTCTTTAGGTTTAACCATAAACCTTAACTAAAGCAATATGGCAACATGAACAAATTTTACGACTGAAATATCAGAGACGATCGAAATTAAGAGTGAATGAGAGCGATATAAACACTCAGTTTAAAAGGACAAAGTATGAATGGCAGCCAGGGAATAAGAGGCCGCCCAGCTAAATTTAGAAGTTCGCGTTCAGTGGCAGAGTTAAATTAATTGTACAAACTCCCATTGCTCTGGTGGAATTTAAAGGTCATGTGTACCTCTACAGTCAGAAGTTAAAGGTTCATATTAAAGTGCCGAATTCCAAGAATATCGTTAAAATAATTCACTTTAAATTCTTTAGTTATGTGAAGCATTTCATACAACAGCTGCAATATGACGGTGTGTAAAAGTTCGCTGGTGCATGGTAGTATCAAAGTGTTTAATTGACGAGGTTAATAGTTCGAGTTTTAATGACGATTTGCACAAGTTTTTGTTTAACTGACGTATTTTCAATGTTTGTGTTTATATGACGTATCTAAAAGGACTTTGTTGACATAATGCAGCTGGAAGATATACGTTCAAATGATGATGTTTAAATGTTCGTTAATGAATGAGGGAGTTAAATGGATAGATTTTAAGTTCGCGTTTCATGGAGTCGTTTTGGCACAATTTGTTAAAATGTCAGAGTTTAAATGATCATATGTACCAGGTTGACCAGATGACGGTAGTGTGTAGACACAGCCATACCAGGTCGTATTTATCATCATTAAAGTCACCTTCCTTACTTACTTATGGCGGCGATGATATTCACTGGTTCTTGATTGTGCACCAATTAAACCTATCAGATAATGGTACAATGTTTGCCTGGTGTTGCATATATCACGTCTGTTGTTGAAACACAAGAATGCCAGGCGACTTTGGGAGTGGATGATAATGTAAAGATCAATATAAATGTGGGAAACCTTGAACCGCCATCACCAGACACAACAGATTCTGGGGTGGCGTGTGGTACCACCCCACACAAAAGGTACTTGTAACACCTTACATCTTCTCTAAGACAATATACGAGGCAGCTGATCAGACAGACAAGCGCCCCACAGTAGGGCCGGCTGGACGTACCAAGCTGGGTGGAGTTCTCCTGCTGTCATCACCTCTCACATGGTCGCACAATTGTGTCCAAACAACCTTCGTGAGATGTACCAGTGGCTAGATGGACGTTAAAGTAGCAGTTGTACCTTCTGTGCCTATCATCGTGTGCTTTTTGTGATATGTGCATTTTTCTTTGTATGTATCTTATGGAACATGGACAACACAGCGAGCTCTATCTTATGACAACATTATATCTTACTTTTTTCCCTATATACATAGAGATAATTGTATAAAATTGCCTTTCAACCTTCATCTGGATCAAGTGAGGCAGGGTGGGTGGAGCTTATGGCTTTCCTTCAGCCAATAGGGAGGGAGTTTGTGTCTGCTAGTGCACAAAACGCGCTCGCACCACCGAAGACGACATTACCAAATTACTGATACTTAACCCAAACAATACATAGGAATTTCATCCTTACAACTTATCAAACTATATCAGATGCAGCCCTCTCATTGGTAGACCATTGTCAACTAATGGCAAGCACGTATTCCACCATATATAGAGGCACCGAGGCCCGTTAAACCCCTTATTCAAACCTCGTCTACAAAAAAGGACTTTAACAGGCCTTCCTTTCCACGTTTAACACACCCACCCACTACTACCACAAACACACACTCCTATTACTTATATACTTTATTTACTTATAATTTCTCGCTGTATCCTGCGTTAGCGAAGTAGCGCAAGGAAACACATGAAAAAATGGCGCAACCCACCCACATACACATGTATACACATACACGTCCACATACATATACATATATACACATGTACATACTTCATACTTACTGGCTTTATTCATTCTCGTCGCCACCCCACCATACTTTGTTCATACTTTATATATATATATATATATATATATTTCTTTCTTTTAAACTATTCACCATTTCCCGCGTTAGCGAGGTAGCGCTAAGAACAGAGGACTGGGCCTTTTTTGGAATATCCTCAACTGGCCCCCTCTGTTCCTTCTTTTGGAAAATTTAAAAAAAAAAAAAAAAACGAGAGGGGAGGATTTCCAGCCCCCCGCTCCCTCCCCTTTTAGTCGCCTTCTACGACACGCAGGGAATACGTGGGAAGTATTCTTAATCCCCTATCCCCAGGGATAATATATATATATATATATATATATATATATATATATATATATACAAACTACTTTGCAACTTACATATAAATAGAATCATCAAACTTCACTATATTAGCTTTACTATATTTGAATATAAACAAGGTCTAACCGAGGTTACTTGGTTGAGCAAGACGTGAGAATATCATCAATTGGCCCTCCAACCCTGGGTTCAAATTGTCGTTCTGACGTATTTCGAGTTCAGTGCTGATACAGGACCATTGATTGAAGGACTATCTTGTTAGGTTGTGTAACTTCGCCTGACCCAATCCACGTCTTCAATGGCTTTCTGTTACTACAAACGGGATTACAAAGGAAAGGCTTCCTTTGTTAGTTTCATGAATACCTTCGTTCAAATGAAGGGAAAGACTATTACTATGAAGCGGTACCTTATCAGCAGGAAAGAGCTGCAGCAACGGTATGAAAGTTACTGCAAGATACATAACGAGCCCGTGGCTTCCAACGTAAACATCGGCCGCCATTTGGGTTCACTCGGCATCATGTGTGACACCAAGATTGGACCCGTTGGGAAACAGGAACGATACTATTCTGGTATCATGTGGCTCGATGGCGCAGGATCACCAACTGAAATGCAAAGAAAATGGAGAAAGCCGCCCAAACGTATTATGAAGGCCGTGCAAGAGAAGATCGAGAGGAATCGGTTGAGAGACGATATCGCTCACAGTATATTGAAATTTATACCCAAGACTTCCCCTGATCTCCAGACACAGCCAGTCACAGAGACCACCAGCCACGCTTCCCAGACACAGCAAGTCACAGAGACCACCAGCCCCGCTCCCCAGCCACAGCCAGTCACAGAGACCACCAGCCCCGCTCCCGAGACACAGCAAGTCACAGAGACCACCAGCCCCGCTTCCCAGACACAACCAGTCACAGAGACCACCAGCCCCGTCCCCCACACAGAGCCACAAGATCCTGATATTGAGGAAGCAAATGAATTTCTCGATGATTTTTTGCTTTCACTGGAGAAGAACTGATGAGTTCCTTATAGACAAGACAAAATATTAAAAAAGGAATCTATATAAGTTCACTTATGGAGTGAGATCTTTGACGGAGCTGTGCTGCCTATAGCACAGCCTACCAAAGGGTGATCTTTTCTGTCGTGCAGTAACCTCATGAGGGCGGAGTCCGGCTACACTTTCTTTACCGAGGAAAAGATCTCTGCACTAATATTGAGTTTCTCCGTTGGCGTCAGGGTAAACACCCATCCCCCCCGAAGCTTGGTGGGGGGGGACTTCATGGATTGGGCAGTAGCAACCATCGTTGGTTGCTTCTGTTCAATCCATGAACGAAAAACCAAGCATCTTGAGCGTAATTGTCGTAGAAATTCACTTGGTGTCAAAACTGACGCGAAAGCGGTTGTCTCAATTTTGTCAGAAATGTTTGTGCGTTTCGGCCTGATGGCGGGAGTCGGTTTGGCGCTGTGGTCATGAGGGAATACGAGGAAGATTGGCAACCGTCCCAGAAGTAGCTACAGTGAGGCCCAGCAGCTGTCCCTAATACTGTGGAAGGCACTCATGTAAGGTGTGTAGTGAGACGCAGCAGTAACAAGGGAAACGGACAACCAAAACAGCAATCTTGGTCATCAGGAGGCTATCCAATGCTCAGAGTAGATAAGGACGATTATTGTATGGCTTCGCTCAGAGGATGAAAATCTTAGCCGTGAAAATCAACAAGTAAAATAACTAGTAGTTACTGGTAGTGAAGTGGAATTACCGTATTTCTGTGGTCTTAATAGTAAAACGAAACTTTTCGTTTTCTCCATCAATCTAGAGGTGTTGTAGACCACCATCCTTAAGGTTGTAAGGTAAAGGTAACTGCAAGGTTACGACCTCAGCAAATTTGTGATGGAAAGTGCAGGAAATGTGGTAATTTATATAATACAAATTATATAGTTGTATAATAAATGTGTAATAAAATTTTGTCTTCTCTGTTCCCGTTCATTAATTCAAATACAGGTAAGTTTTCTCTCTAACGAGGTGGGATAAGCTATGTGCACTCGGCTTGTAAATGTGGTGACTTTCCCTTCATTACCACAATGGTGTGCTGAACTGAAGATGTAGAATTCCGTAGACGAAACTAAGATAGGAAATCAATCTACATCAAAAATTGAAGGCGCCGCTCTGTGTGTGTGTGTGTGTGTGTGTGTGTGTGTGTGTGTGTGTGTGTGTGTGTGTGTGGACTACTTTAATCATTATCACGTGAGTCTTTTGAGGAAGGATTTGTACACTCGTGTTGCCCCGTCTCATAACCTCGTAAGTGTAAAATATGTTTTCACTCCTGTGTGCACTCACACACACACACACACACACACACACACACACACACACACACACACACACACACACACACACACACACATAACCTATAATATTATCTAGTATTTTCTTCAGAAGGATATCTTACACCTTGATTATAAAAGCCAAAGAAAAATACATAAAAACATATACATATATTTACACACGTGTAGATATATGTTATGTATTGAAATGTGGCGGAAAAATTCTTTATTTATTAACAAACGTGATTGAAGACGTAAAGAATCTGGTACAAACATAATGGTTATTGTGATAAATGATTTATTTATGATAAATATGTATGGTGTTGCATTATAATGGTTGTTCAGAACCAAGGTTCTTAAACCTGAATCAGTGAAATACTATAAGAAATAAAAGATCAGTTAAACATAAACATTTATAGTGATTAACCACACAATATATCTTACTGTGGGTATCTAAAACAAAATCCATTGCAAGGAGCTAGTTTAAGGCAGGAGTATTTCATTCTTTAACAAAATATTTACCTCTACATCCCTTTTCTTTCGTCACCATTTCTTGTGTTTACTACTATCAAGAAATATCTTTTATGTAACATAAAAATTCACTCCACTCTGTCACATACTATTATTGAAAAGGTGTTACCGGACTCAACCCGTAAGTCGTTACACCAGGAATGACAAGCAACATTGGGGAAAGGCTGTATCATCGACCAGGGAAGGGAAGAAATAGCACAGTCTCATCGAAACCTTTTTCGCTTCATAGATATGTGCCATCATCCCCTGCTCCTGTGTAGAGTGCAGCAGCCACCAAGGTGTAGGAGCGCCATCAAAGATGTGCTGGTTATGTGTGGTAATAATAATACGAAGGTGTAGGAGCGCCATCAAAGATGCGCTGGTTATGTGTGCTAATAATAATACGAAGGTGTAGGAGCGCCATCAAAGATGTGCTGGTTATGTGTGGTAATAATAATACGAAGGTGTAGGAGCGCCATCAAAGATGCGCTGGTTATGTGTGCTAATAATAATACGAAGGTGTAGGAGCGCCATCAAAGGTGTGCTGGTGATGTGTGGTAATAATAATACGAAGGTGTAGGAGCGCCATCAAAGGTGTGCTGGTGATGTGTGGTAATAATAATACTACTGTTCACACCATCAACAACAACCATTTCTCAGGTTTGTCTGTCCTACTTGTCGTCGCTGTACGTAACTCTGTCATTGTATATGTCTTCCTTGAACGTACATCTTCCTATATTTCATGTCCCAACTATTTAGACAATAATACGTCGAAAGGATTGTTAGGTGACTTTAAAGTGGAACATATAAAGGATTAGTGACCTAATGACCTTCCATAGGTCGCTGTCCGTTAGACTTAAACATTGGTCGTAGGAACAAGGTCATATATGCAGTGAGAACGTGTATGGTCTTAAAATGATCTTGAACTCCTGGAAAATGTGTTCAGGATGATTTGCATAGTGGGTACAGTTTGACGTTTAGCACAGTTATGACCCCAGCAGTTGATAGCGCGGAAAGTAAGAAAAAAAAGAAAAAAGGAAAAATAGGATTACTTATATAGGTCAAATATTTAGTGAGTGTGTATGGCCTTACAGCCATCATCAACAGGTGAAGGTGTTTAACAATATTTGATTGGTAGTTATGACTAACTTGTTGACCTTACTGACTCAGGCGGTCGATGAACCTAAAACCCCAAAACTAACCCACTTTACTATTACTCTGGATATTTGGCTTGACTGACAATGGAGCACCTGGGTTGAACACCAGGACTTATTACCCTCCTCCTCTCCATCTCTTTCTCTCTTTCTCTTCCTCACAACAACACGAAAACCCTCCAAAAAACCTCATGAATTCCAGCTACCTGCTGGACCTGGATGGTCATTTTATGTTGAACTTATGGTTCACATTCTGGCTTCATGACCTTTAGGTGATAGCCCTTAAATCCAACAACATATATACATCCTGTTATACAACTGATGTTACTGTCTGACGTATGTATGGTGCGGCTTGATGACCTTACCTGCTGATGGTCAAACATGTTATCATGTTGCAAATATCGTGATTCTTATGTTTTGCCGTAAGGTACAGATTCTGGTTTGATAACGGACGGTCAATAACCAGAAAGTTTAACGCTAAACATACTTGCATACATATTGCAGAATACTTATCATAAGAGACCGAGCCAGACAACTACTTGACGAGTCTCTAAACAATATTTGACCTGTAAGACAAGATCAGACAGCGGACTGTCTACAGGTAAGGGCCCGTAACGTGGCAACTCTAACAACGTCAGCGAGTGATGGTTAGTCGAGGCCCACACGAATCTAACAATGACAACAGGTGATTAAGTGCTACAATTGAACTCTCAGCTAAATACCTATAACCGCCACTGTTGATTGTTTACTGAGCTGTGTTGACGACCCGCCCCCACACCTCTTGTATACGTAAGGCTGGTGAACAGTATATGGTCTCCTCCCAACACAGGTCACGAACATTCTCTCCTCAAGTTACCATGGCGACTGGAGACAGCTCACCTCTGTCGTGGTGCAGGTTCTGCATCTCCGCTTATTCCTTATGTTTCCCAGGTGTGGTCGGGCAGGCAGGCAGGCAGGGGCCCCAGGTGGCCTGGGTAAACAGCCTTAGTTAGGTATTTGTTCTTGACTCCAGCCCAATCTTGCCACCGCCGGCCAGCCGGACGTACCAGGTGACACCTTCCCAGGTGTGGCCTCCTGGTTATAGCTCTCCCACTCGGCTTGGCTGGATAGGCAGTGACGTCTTCTATGAGCCACTCATATAGGGTCGTTACTCATACAGGGTTGTTCGGCACCATTTGGGACAAGATGATTTACCTAGTGTTTCAGGAACAGAGAAGAATCCATCAGCTGCGTTTTCCAAATAAAATATCATAGATTCATCCCAAGCTTCACTAAACTCCGACATAAGTTTATCATATTCAAGATTAATTCTTGATAGCTCACTAAAATAAAGGTTATTCTCATAGTTTTCTCTTTGTTTTCCCTCAACATCATTTGAAGTAATCACCAGCTGCTTTAACCATATCAAAGGAACTTGTGTTTGTCCCACGTCGTCATATGATTCATTTTTGTCTTTATCATCAAGGCCATTAATCTGAGTCATTGCCTTTGTCATGGTTCTTATTTCCCTGACATTCATTATCAGACGTGTTTACAATGTGTCTTGACGGGAATTAATAGCAATTTTTTTTCCTCCGATTAAAGAAGCTAAAACATATACAAGAGGTTCGGTATATTTACATAGTATATTTCTGAATCATTGTTACCGTTACGTAGACTCCTCTCCAAATTCTTATCAACTAAAAGTCAAATCTTAAAATACAAGGAATTGCACAGAGGAATTCCAACATGAGCAGACAACTGTGACCTAACGAGGCTGTTTGTAATGGTAGCAGAGATCAGGAGGTCATAGATCAGTGGAGTAGGAGGAGACAGACTTGCACATGTTTCACAGAGAATAACCTGTACACTGTGTATGTAACTAAGGAGGAGAAAATAACGTCACTCCTGGATTTGAAGCGAAATGTTTAGTAGATCTATTCTGAGGTACTTTTAGAAAGTTAGAATACAAGGAGTGGAGGGTTTCCAGCCCCTCGCTCCCGCACCCTTCAGTCACCTTCTACGACACATGAGGAATGCGTTGGAAGTGTTCTTTCTCCCCTATCCCCAGGGATATATGTATATATATATACATATATATATATATATATATATATATATATATATATATATATATATATATATATATATATATATATATATATATATATATTTTTTTTTTTTTTTTTTTCATACTTTGTCGCTGTCTCCCGCGTTTGCGAGGTAGCGCAAGGAAACAGACGAAAGAAATGGCCCAACCCCCCCCCCCCCCCCCCATACACATGTACATACGTCCACACACGCAAATATACATACCTACACAGCCTTCCATGGTTTACCCCAGACGCTTCACATGCCTTGATTCAATCCACTGACAGCACGTCAACCCCTGTATACCACATCGCTCCAATTCACTCTATTCCTTGCCCTCCTTTCACCCTCCTGCATGTTCAGGCCCCGATCACACAAAATCTTTTTCACTCCATCTTTCCACCTCCAATTTGGTCTCCCTCTTCTCCTCGTTCCCTCCACCTCCGACACATATATCCTCTTGGTCAATCTTTCCTCACTCATTCTCTCCATGTGCCCAAACCATTTCAAAACACCCTCTTCTGCTCTCTCAACCACGCTCTTTTTATTTCCACACATCTCTCTTACCCTTACGTTACTTACTCGATCAAACCACCTCACACCACACATTGTCCTCAAACATCTCATTTCCAGCACATCCATCCTCCTGCGCACATCTCTATCCATAGCCCACGCCTCGCAACCATACAACATTGTTGGAACCACTATTCCCTCAAACATACCCATTTTTGCTTTCCGAGATAATGTTCTCGACTTCCACACATTTTTCAAGGCTCCCAAAATTTTCGCCCCCTCCCCCACCCTATGATCCACTTCCGCTTCCATGGTTCCATCCGCTGACAGATCCACTCCCAGATATCTAAAACACTTCACTTCCTCCAGTTTTTCTCCATTCAAACTCACCTCCCAATTGACTTGACCCTCACCCCTACTGTACCTAATAACCT
This sequence comes from Panulirus ornatus, assembly GCF_036320965.1. Classification (NCBI taxonomy): domain Eukaryota; kingdom Metazoa; phylum Arthropoda; class Malacostraca; order Decapoda; family Palinuridae; genus Panulirus; species Panulirus ornatus. Next base: position 50,192,118 of record NC_092231.1, read on the forward strand.
TGCTCTTATTCACATTTACTCTTAACTTTCTTCTTCCACACACTTTACCAAACTCAGTCACCAGCTTCTGCAGTTTCTCACATGAATCAGCCACCAGCGCTGTATCATCAGCGAACAACAACTGACTCACTTCCCAAGCTCTCTCATCCCCAACAGACTTCATACTTGCCCCTCTTTCTAGGACTCTTGCATTTACCTCCCTAACAACCCCATCCATAAACAAATTAAACAACCATGGAGACATCACACACCCCTGCCGCAAACCTACATTCACTGAGAACCAATCACTTTCCTCTCTTCCTACACGTACACATGCCTTACATCCTCGATAAAAACTTTTCACTGCTTCTAACAACTTTCCTCCCACACCATATATTCTTAATACCTTCCACAGAGCATCTCTATCAACTCTATCATATGCCTTCTCCAGATCCATAAATGCTACATACAAATCCATTTGCTTTTCTAAGTATTTCTCACATACATTCTTCAAAGCAAACACCTGATCCACACATCCTCTACCACTTCTGAAACCGCACTGCTCTTCCCCAATCTGATGCTCTGTACATGCCTTCACCCTCTCAATCAATACCCTCCCATATAATTTACCAGGAATACTCAACAAACTTATACCTCTGTAATTTGAGCACTCACTCTTATCCCCTTTGCCTTTGTACAATGGCACTATGTACGCATTCCGCCAATCCTCAGGCACCTCACCATGAGTCATACATACATTAAATAACCTTACCAACCAGTCAACAATACAGTCACCCCCCTTTTTAATAAATTCCACTGCAATACCATCCAAACCTGCTGCCTTGCCGGCTTTCATCTTCCGCAAAGCTTTTACTACCTCTTCTCTGTTTACCAAATCATTTTCCCTAACCCTCTCACTTTGCACACCACCTCGACCAAAACACCCTATATCTGCCACTCTGTCATCAGACACATTCAACAAACCTTCAAAATACTCATTCCATCTCCTTCTCACATCACCGCTACTTGTTATCACCTCCCCATTTACGCCCTTCACTGAAGTTCCCATTTGCTCCCTTGTCTTACGCACCCTATTTACCTCCTTCCAGAACATCTTTTTATTCTCCCTAAAATTTACTGATAGTCTCTCACCCCAAAAAAGGAGAGATAGGTAGTATGTTTGAGGAAAGGAACCTGGATGTTTTGGCTCTGAGTGAAACGAAGCTCAAGGGTAAAGGGGAAGAGTGGTTTGGAAATGTCTGGGGAGTGAAGTCAGGGGTTAGTGAGAGGACAAGAGCAAGGGAAAGAGTAGCAATACTCCTGAAACAGGAGTTGTGGGAGTATGTGATAGAATGTAAGAAAGTAAATTCTCGATTAATATGGGTAAAATTGAAAGTTGTTGGAGAGAGGTGGGTGATTATTGGTGCATATGCACCTGGGCATGAGAAGAAAGATCATGAGAGGCAAGTGTTTTGGGAGCAGCTGAATGAGTGTGTTAGCGGTTTTGATGCACGAGACCGGGTTATAGTGATGGGTGATTTGAATGCAAAGGTGAGTAATGTGGCAGTTGAGGGAATAATTGGTATGCATGGGGTGTTCAGTGTTGTAAATGGAAATGGTGAAGAGCTTGTAGATTTATGTGCTGAAAAAGGACTGATGATTGGGAATACCTGGTTTAAAAAGCGAGATATACATAAGTATACTTATGTAAGTAGGAGAGATGGCCAGAGAGCGTTATTGGATTACGTGTTAATTGACAGGCGTGCGAAAGAGAGACTTTTGGATGTTAATGTGCTGAGAGGTGCAACTGGAGGGATGTCTGATCATTATCTTGTGGAGGCTAAGGTGAAAATTAGTATGGGTTTTCAGAAAAGAGGAGTGAATGTTGGGGTGAAGAAGGTGGTGAGAGTGAGTGAGCTTGGGAAGGAGACCTGTGTGGGGAAGTACCAGGAGAGACTGTGTACAGAATGGAAAAAGGTGAGAACAATGGAAGTAAGGGGAGTGGGGGAGGAATGGGATGTATTTAGGGAATCGGTGATGGATTGCGCAAAAGATGCTTGTGGCATGAGAAGAGTGGGAGGTGGGCTGTTTAGAAAGGGTAGTGAGTGGTGGGATGAAGAAGTAAGAGTATTAGTGAAAGAGAAGAGAGAGGCATTTGGACGATTTGTGCAGGGAAAAAATGCAATTGAGTGGGAGAAGTATAAAAGAAAGAGACAGGAGGTCAAGAGAAAGGTGCAAGAGGTGAAAAAAAGGGCATATATATATATATATATATATATATATATATATATATATATATATATATATATTTTTTTTTTTTTTTTCTTCATACTATTCGCCATTTCCCGCATTAGCGAGGTAGCGTTAAGAACAGAGAACTGGGCCTTTGAGGGAATATCCTCACCTGGCCCCCTTCTCTGTTCTTTCTCTTAGAAAAAAGAAAAACGAGAGGGGAGGATTTCCAGCCCCCCCCCCCCCCCCCCCCCCCCCCCCCCCCCCGCTCCCTTCCCTTTTCGTCGCCTTCTACGACACGCAGGGAATACGTGGGAAGCATTCTTTCTCCCCTATCCCCAGGAAGATATATATATATATATATATATATATATATATATATATATTTTTTTTTTTTTCATACGATTCGCCATTTCCCGCGTTTGCGAGGTAGCGTTAAGAACAGAGGACTGGGCCTTAGAGGGAAAATCCTCACCTGGCCCCCTTCTCTGTTCCTTCTTTTGGAAAATTAAAAAAAAAAAAAAACGAGAGGGGAGGATTTCCAGCCACCCGCTCCCTCCCCTTTTAGTCGCCTTCTACGACACGCAGGGAATACATGGGACGTATTCTTTCTCCCCTATCCCCAGGGATAATATATATATATATATATATATATATATATATATATATATATATATATATATATATATATATATATATATATATATATATATATATATATATATATATATATATATATATATATATATATATATATATATATATATATATATATATATATATATATATATATATATATATATATATATATATATATATATATATATATATATATATGTATATATATATATATATATATATATATATATATATATATCTGCGGTTTCAGAAGTGGTAGAGGATGTGTGGATCAGGTGTTTGCTTTGAAGAATGTATGTGAGAAATACTTAGAAAAGCAAATGGATTTGTATGTAGCATTTATGGATCTGGAGAAGGCATATGATAGAGTTGATAGAGATGCTCTGTGGAAGGTATTAAGAATATATGGTGTGGGAGGCAAGTTGTTAGAAGCAGTGAAAAGTTTTTATCGAGGATGTAAGGCATGTGTACGTGTAGGAAGAGAGGAAAGTGATTGGTTCTCAGTGAATGTAGGTTTGCGGCAGGGGTGTGTGATGTCTCCATGGTTGTTTAATTTGTTTATGGATGGGGTTGTAAGGGAGGTAAATGCAAGAGTCCTGGAAAGAGGGGCAAGTATGAAGTCTGTTGGGGATGAGAGAGCTTGGGAAGTGAGTCAGTTGTTGTTCGCTGATGATACAGCGCTGGTGGCTGATTCATGTGAGAAACTGCAGAAGCTGGTGACTGAGTTTGGTAAAGTGTGTGGAAGAAGAAAGTTGAGAGTAAATGTGAATAAGAGCAAGGTTATTAGGTACAGTAGGGGTGAGGGTCAAGTCAATTGGGAGGTGAGTTTGAATGGAGAAAAACTGGAGGAAGTGAAGTGTTTTAGATATCTGGGAGTGGATCTGTCAGCGGATGGAACCATGGAAGCGGAAGTGGATCATAGGGTGGGGGAGGGGGCGAAAATTTTGGGAGCCTTGAAAAATGTGTGGAAGTCGAGAACATTATCTCGGAAAGCAAAAATGGGTATGTTTGAGGGAATAGTGGTTCCAACAATGTTGTATGGTTGCGAGGCGTGGGCTATGGATAGAGATGTGCGCAGGAGGATGGATGTGCTGGAAATGAGATGTTTGAGGACAATGTGTGGTGTGAGGTGGTTTGATCGAGTAAGTAACGTAAGGGTAAGAGAGATGTGTGGAAATAAAAAGAGCGTGGTTGAGAGAGCAGAAGAGGGTGTTTTGAAATGGTTTGGGCACATGGAGAGAATGAGTGAGGAGAGATTGACCAAGAGGATATATGTGTCGGAGGTGGAGGGAACGAGGAGAAGAGGGAGACCAAATTGGAGGTGGAAAGATGGAGTGAAAAAGATTTTGAGTGATCGGGGCCTGAACATGCAGGAGGGTGAAAGGAGGGCAAGAAATAGAGTGAATTGGAGTCATGTGGTATACAGGGGTTGACGTGCTGTCAGTGGATTGAAGCAAGGCATGTGAAGCGTCTGGGGTAAACCATGGAAAGCTGTGTAGGTATGTATATTTGCGTGTGTGGACGTGTGTATGTACATGTGTATGGGGGGGGGGGGTTGGGCCATTTCTTTCGTCTGTTTCCTTGCGCTACCTCGCAAACGCGGGAGACAGCGACAAAGTATAAAAAAAAAAAAAAAAAAAAAAAATATATATATATATATATATATATATATATATATATATATATATATATATATATATATATATATATATATATTCCCTGGGGATAGGGGAGGAAGAATACTTCCCACGTATTCCCTGCGTGTCGTAGAAGGCGACTAAAAGGGGAGGGAGCGGGGGGCTGGAAATCCTCCCCTCTCGTTTTTTTTTTTAATTTTCCAAAAGAAGGAACAGAGAATTGGGCCAGGTGAGGGTATTCCCTCAAAGGCCCAGTCCTCTGTTCTTAACGCTACCTCGCTAATGCGGGAAATGGCAAATAGTTTGAAAGAAAGAAAAGAAAAGATATATATATATATATATATATATATATATATATATATATATATATATATATATATATATATATATATATATATATATATATATATATATATATGTATATATATATATATATATATATATATATATATATATATATATATATATATATATATATATATATATATATATATATATATATATTAATGAGTCCACGGGGAAAATGAAACATGATAAGTCTGTCTTGGACAATCGCATATTTACCAAATAGCGTCCTAGCTACGTTTCTTCGTTGTATATCAAATGACTGTTCTATTCCTCTCTCTCTTGTGTCTCCCCTGATGATGTGATTATAACACGAGAGTACACTTGGGAACTTATCGTGTTTCATTTTCCCCGTGGACTCATAGGAATATCTTGATTACGCACAAAATTGTGATCCTTTCCAATATATATATATATATATATATATATATATATATATATATATATATATATATATATATATATATATATATATATATATATATATATATATATATATATATATATATATATATATATATATATATATATATATATATATATATATATATATATATATATATATATATATATATATATATATATATATATATATATATATATATATATATATATATATATATATATATATATATATATATATATATATATATATATATGTATGTATATATATATATATATGTATGTATATATATATATATATATATATATATATATATATATATATATATATATATATATATATATATATATATATATATATATATATATATATATATATATATATATATATATATATATATATATATATATATATATAATTCCTAAGAGTGCATTTTTCCCGTGGATTCTTATGAATATACTTGATCACGCGCAAAATTGTGAGCCTTTCCAATAAATATATATATGAATAAAAATTCCCAAGTGCACTTTTGTGTAATGATCACGTCGTCAGGGGAGATACAAGAACGAGATAGATGACGTACAACAGTCAGTTGATATATAAAGAAGAGATGTTGCTAAGATACCATTGTATGCTTGCTTGTTTTTTATTTTCTTTTCTTGCCTGTCTGCTTGCCTGCGTTTTTGTTTATTTTCTTTCTAGTCTACTTGCCTTTATGCTTGATTGCCTGCGTCCCTGTTTTTTCATTGCCTGCTTGCCTGCGTTTGTCCACCTGATTGCTTGCCTTCTTGCCTTTTATCTGCGTGCCTGCCTGCCTGCCCTTTTGTCAACTTTCCTTTTTGCCTGCTTGCCTGCTTGCCTGCTGTGTCACTTGTCTGCCAGCTTTTTAAGTTGGCTGCCTGCCTTTCGCGGTAATATAAATGTCTGCGGGCTTTCCAGTGTACGTTTCACTAACATGGAAAGTGTAGGGGTTTGGGAGCCTGCAGTTTTACGTGACAAAAGGAGATATTTACATAAATTTGATAAGCAGGAAGACTACAGACGTACCAACCCATACTTCAGTAGTACAATAGAATGTGTGTATCACTAGAGGCTCTCAAACCCACTTTAAACACAAGAAAAGTTTGTGTACTTGGCAAGCAACCCACAATAGCAGCAAAATGTCCATAAATTCATAGGTCGTCAGTTCTGAGAAGTAGTTCTTGTCATCTCATTCACTCTTGATACAATGCTTATTTTCCCCATAGGTCTGCTCCTGCGGGCATTAGAAAAGGGAGCCGTGTAGCCAGGTTGGCTCCCACACTTAAGGTGACCAATGTCTTTGATGTGAAGCATGAACGGGCGTGACCAATACCACCATATATTGGACGGGGTCACTACGTTCAACGTACCATTAGTATCTGTTGTGATTGTGTATCTGTGGACACGATATCTGCAAGAGATTTGATAATAAGATGAAAATAGTCTCATAGGCGTAAGAGAAAGATATATTTAGGATACCTTTCTTGGTTCTACTTTCTGTTTCCCTATGATATAATGTTAAACAGAATGTTTACATAAGTAACAAGGAACGAATGAGGTTCTTGAAGAAAGGGGAGAGCCAGTTAAAAAGACTTCTGCACGCACCTGGTTGCGAAGTTCATAAATGTTTTGATTTTTTATGTGGTGTTGGTGGGGGGTGTAGGTGGTGGTGGTGGTGTTGGTGATGGTGGTGGTGGTGGTGTTGGTGATGGTGGTGGTGTTGGTGATGGTGTTGGTGGTGTTGGTGATGGTGGTGGGGGTGGTGTTGGTGATGGTGGTGGTGTTGGTGGTGGTGTTGGTGGTGGTGGCGATGGTGGTGGTGGTGGTGTTGATGATGGTGGTGGTGTTGGTGGTGGTGTTGGTGGTGTTGGTGATGTTGGTGGTGGTGGTGTTGGTGATGGTGGTGGTGGGGGGTGTTGGTGATGGTGGTGGGGGTGGTGATGGTGGTGGTGTTGGTGGTGTTGGTGGTGTTGATGATGGTGGTGGTGTTGGTGGTGGTGTTGGTGGTGTTGGTGATGGTGGTGGTGGTGGTGGTGGTGATGGTGGTGGTGTTGGTGGTGTTGGTGATGGTGGTGGGGGTGGTGATGGTGGTGGTGGTGGTGTTGGTGATGGTGGGGGTGGTGGTGATGGTGATGGTGGTGGTGGTGGTGGTGATGGTGTTGGTGTTGGTGGTGGTGATGGTGGTGGTGGTGTTGGTGGTGTTGGTGGTGTTGATGATGGTGGTGGTGTTGGTGATGGTGAGGGTGGTGGTGATGGTGGTGGTGGTGATGGTGGTGGTGATGGTGGTGGTGGTGGTGATGGTGTTGTTGGTGGTGGTGTTGGTGGTGTTGGTGGTGTTGATGATGGTGGTGGTGTTGGTGGTGGTGTTGGTGGTGTTGGTGATGGTGTTGGTGGTGGTGGTGGTGATGGTGGTGGTGGTGTTGGTGGTGTTGGTGGTGTTGATGATGGTGGTGGTGTTGGTGATGGTGGGGGTGGTGGTGATGGTGGTGGTGGTGGTGGTGGTGGTGATGGTGGTGGTGGTGGTGATGGTGTTGGTGGTGGTGGTGTTGGTGGTGTTGGTGGTGTTGATGATGGTGGTGGTGTTGGTGGTGGTGTTGGTGGTGTTGGTGATGGTGGTGGTGGTGGTGGTGGTGATGGTGGTGGTGTTGGTGGTGTTGGTGATGGTGGTGGGGGTGGTGGTGGTGGTGGTGGTGGTGATGGTGATGGTGGTGGTGATGGTGGTGGTGATGGTGGTGGTGTTGGTGGTTGTGGTGATGGTGTTGCTGGTGTTGGTGATGGTGATGGTGGTGGGGGTGGTGATGGTGGTGGTGGTGGTGGTGGTGATGGTGATGGTGTTGGTGGTGGTGGTGTTGGTGGTGTTGGTGGTGTTGATGATGGTGGTGGTGTTGGTGGTGGTGTTGGTGGTGTTGGTGATGGTGGTGGTGGTGGTGGTGGTGATGGTGGTGGTGTTGGTGGTGTTGGTGATGGTGGTGGGGATGGTGATGGTGGTGGTGGTGGTGGTGGTGATGGTGATGGTGGTGGTGATGGTGGTGGTGGTGGTGGTGGTGATGGTGGTGGTGTTGGTGGTTGTGGTGGTGGTGGTGTTGGTGATGGTGGGGGTGGTGGTGATGGTGGTGGTGGTGGTGGTGGTGATGGTGGTGGTGGTGGTGTTGGTGATGATGGTGGTGTTGGTGATGGTGGGGGTGGTGGTGATGGTGGTGGTGGTGGTGGTGGTGATGGTGGTGGTGGTGGTGGTGATGGTGGTGGTGGTGGTGGTGATGGTGGTGGTGGTGGTGGTGATGGTGGTGTTGGTGATGGTGGGGGTGGTGATGGTGGTGGTGGTGGTGGTGGTGGTGGTGGTGATGGTGGTGGTGGTGGTGGTGGTGGTGGTGGTGATGGTGGTGGTGGTGGTGGTGGTGGTGGTGGTGATGGTGATGGTGATGGTGGTGGTGGTGGTGGTGGTGGTGATGGTGGTGGTGGTGATGGTGGTGGTGGTGGTGGTGGTGGTGGTGGTGGTGGTGGTGGTGATGGTGGTGGTGTTGGTGATGGTGGGGGTGGTGGTGATGGTGGTGATGGTGGTGATGGTGGTGGTGGTGATGGTGATGGTGGTGGTGGTGATGGTGATGGTGATGGTGGTGGTGGTGGTGGTGGTGGTGGTGGTGATGGTGGTGGTGTTGGTGATGGTGGTGGTGTTGGTGATGGTGGGGGTGGTGGTGATGGTGGTGATGGTGGTGATGGTGGTGGTGGTGATGGTGGTGGTGGTGGTGGTGGTGGTGTTGGTGATGGTGGTGGTGGTCGTGGTGATGGTGGTGGTGTTGGTGATGGTGGGGGTGGTGGTGATGGTGGTGATGGTGGTGATGGTGGTGGTGGTGATGGTGGTGGTGGTGGTGGTGGTGGTGTTGGTGATGGTGGTGGTGGTGGTGGTGGTGGTGGTGATGGTGGTGGTGGTGGTGGTGGTGGTGGTGTGGTGGTGGTGGTGATGGTGGTGGTGGTGGTGGTGTTGGTGATGGTGGGGGTGGTGGTGATGGTGGTGGTGGTGGTGGTGGTGATGGTGGTGGTGGTGGTGGTGATGGTGGTGGTGGTGGTGGTGATGGTGGTGTTGGTGATGGTGCGGGTGGTGGTGATGGTGGTGGTGGTGGTGGTGGTGGTGATGGTGATGTTGGTGATGGTGGTGGTGGTGGTGGTGGTGGTGGTGGTGGTGATGGTGGTGGTGGTGGTGGTGATGGTGGTGGTGATGGTGGTGGTGGTGGTGGTGATGGTGGTGTTGGTGATGGTGATGGTGGTGTTGGTGATGGTGGTGATGGTGGTGGTGATGGTGGTGGTGGTGGTGGTGGTGATGGTGGTGGTGGTGGTGGTGATGGTGGTGGTGGTGGTGGTGATGGTGGTGTTGGTGATGGTGGGGGTGGTGGTGATGGTGGTGGTGGTGGTGGTGGTGGTGGTGGTGATGGTGGTGGTGGTGATGGTGGTGGTGGTGGTGGTGGTGGTGGTGGTGATGGTGGTGTTGGTGATGGTGGGGGTGGTGGTGATGGTGGTGGTGGTGGTGGTGGTGATGGTGGTGGTGGTGATGGTGGTGATGGTGGTGGTGGTGGTGGTGTTGGTGGTTGTGGTGGTGGTGGTGTTGGTGATGGTGGGGGTGGTGGTGATGGTGGTGGTGGTGGTGGTGGTGATGGTGGTGATGGTGGTGTTGGTGATGGTGGGGGTGGTGGTGATGGTGGTGGTGGTGGTGGTGGTGATGGTGGTGGTGGTGATGGTGGTGGTGGTGGTGGTGATGGTGGTGATGGTGGTGTTGGTGATGGTGGGGGTGGTGGTGATGGTGGTGGTGGTGGTGGTGATGGTGGTGGTGATGGTGATGGTGGTGGTGGTGGTGATGGTGGTGGTGGTGGTGTTGGTGATGGTGGTGGTGTTGGTGGTTGTGGTGGTGGTGTTGCCCAGGCGCATATGCACCAATAATCACCCATCTCTCTCCATCCACTTTCAGTTTTACCCATATCAATCTAGAGTTTACTTTCTTACACTCTATCACATACTCCCACCACTCCTGTTTCAGGAGTAGTGCCACTCCTTCACCCTTCTCTTGTCCTCTTACTACCACCTGACTTTACTCCCCAGACATTCCCAAACCACTCTTCCCCTTTACCCTTGAGCTTCGTTTTACTCCGAGCCAAAACATCCAGGTTCCTTTCCTAAAACATATTACCTATCTCTCCTTTTTTCTCATCTTGGTTACATCCACACACATTTAGACACCTCAGTCTGAGCCTTCGAGGAGGATGAGCACTTCCCGCGTGACTCCTTCTTCTGTTTCCCATTTTCAAAAGTTATGATACAAGGAGGGGAGGGTTTCCAGCCCCTCGCTCCCGTCTCCTTTAGTCGCCTTCTGCGACACGTGAGGAGTACGTGGAAAGTATTCTTTCTCCCCTATCCCCAGGGATATATATATATATATATATATATATATATATATATATATATATATATATATATATATATATATATATATATATATATATATATATATATATACCTTTTTTCTTTCAAACTATTTGCCATTTCCCGCATTAGCGAGGTAGCGTTAAGAACAGATGACTGGGCCTTTGAGGGACTACCCTCACCTGGCCCAATTCTCTGTTCCTTCTTTTGGAAAATTAAAAAAAAAAAAAAAAAAAAAAAAAAAAAATATATATATATATATATATATATATATATATATATATATATATATATATATATATATATATATATATATATATATATATATATATATATATATATATATATATATATATACATACATATATATATATATATATATTCTCAAACTGGGTCGAGCCAGACGTGAGCGTCGGTCGCCTCGCCTCGTTCTCAGGAGACGTACATTTCAATAAGAAAACGGCAGGTCGAGATCGCAGTGGCAATCATGATCTTCCATTTATAAAGGAAAAATTCATACTTGCTGCCTATATTGTCTTTGATATCAATACAGACTATATATTATCTTTCATATCAGTACATACGATACATTGGATTTGTACTGATTTAGTTTTACTAAACATTATTTTGTTTTTCTTTCTTTATGTCAACGGCCGATGATCGAGCAACCATTACGTCTAAAATGGTGTTGGTCAAGAAGGCCTAATATTCTGCGTGTAATCTAATTAATTGAACTTATGCAACTGGATTTTTCTCATCTATAGCCTTTCTTCTTGAACTGCATGTTACATGATGAAAACAAGGTCTGGTTTATTAGGAACTGAAAAAGCAGCAAAATATATAAAGATATTCATCCGATGATTACAGTTACAAACTGACACATGTAATATAGCAAAAAATATGAACAAAACAGTGAGTTGGTGACTTGTTTCATATGTTTGTAATACGACTCTGAAGTTAGTTCGTAAATCCTTACCGGGAATAAATGGTAGACAAATGGTGAAGGAAGGTGCAAAAACGGGGCTATTTCAGTCCAAACTAGAATTCATTTGTTCACTACGACATTGATCTCAGGACATTTCAATGGCTGAGATTTACATGATACAGAAAATCTTCAAACAAGGACGATAGACAGATAGTTAGATGGTTGAATAAATAGATAAACTTGATAGATGTAGGTGGAATCAGAGTCGCCTATGATTTCGTTCACAGCGAATGAGATGATAGATAGGCGAGGCTATAACCATCGTCTATGATTATTGTAAATGACTAATAATGATTAATCTTTATTGTTTTTGTGCGACTGCTGTTAGCCTTTGAAGGTTAATGTTCCCTCAAAGTTGCCCGGACCCTACCACTAGGAGGTCAGCAGTTCGACTTAGGGTCCATTTGTGCCATGTTTATGGCACCCAACACAATGGATGTATTTTTCTTATTTTTTTTTCATCCCTATGGATGGGACTCATAAATGTTAGGAACTTTTCATAACGATTTGATCCTTTATGGTAACCGCTTCATTCGTACAATAGTTTGTCAATAATTTGCAACTGAATGAGAATTTTGCCATAGGAAATGTCTTCTGAGGACCGGGTATAACAGGGTCGACTGCTGGAGGAGGAGCAGCTTCTCCAATCTCAGCGACGGGAACTTAAGGTTCAAGGAATTTCAGGGATGAATGTTGGTGGTGTGGACTTTAATCTTCAACACGGCCGCTTCAGCTTTAGGGTCGGCTGCTGCTGCAGGTGCTGCTGATCCTCCAGTCGCAGCGACGGACACATCAGGGTCTTCATCGACGACCAGTACGAGTACGTCGGGATCCACCAGGCCTGATTCATCCCCATAGAAGTAGGGGATCAAGGTCACCAATTCAGTGGTAGGCATCACTTTGCCCCGTTGTTTGGTGGGAGCCAAAGAAACATTGATGGGGATGGCGGCTGCTCCTGTGTCAACTACACCAGTTTCCTCGCTGGGTCCGCCTTTGCACAGGTCATCATCATCTTGATGCCGAGTCTGGATCTTCACCACTACTCTCTCGTGCACGGGTTCGATATCCAGATGTGATCTCTTCCTGGAAGGCCTTTGGCATTCTGGAAGGCACCGCTTTCCTCCCTGGGTCAGGCCCTCACTGCCGGACAACCAGGCAATTCTGGTGTAGGCGTACTCCTGGTGGCGGCCGTTGCGTCCTCCAAGTCTGCGATCTGCCTTGATGCCCCACCGTCCCAGTGTTCTGCCGACGTTCAGGACGGCAGCTTTCTCGTACCCGAACCCTTCGCAGAATTCACAGTATCGCAAATATAGCTCAGTTCGGCTTATACAATCTTTAACAGCCCCGGTTTGCTGGATGTGAGCCTCGAAAAATTCAAGGAAGGATTCCTTGCCAGGGTACCGATGGGCAGCGCGGACGTGAGTCATTTCTGCGATCTGGTGAGATGAGTGATTTACTTGACGAAGTAAACTTTCATAGACCAGCACTTGCAACAATATAGTGAAGCCACACAAAAATATAGTTGACTAGCGTTTCCTCATTGATTGAATATCCTAGATGATAGATTAACAGGGTGAAGTTGAAGCACTAGTGTAGTGAAGATGAAACATCAATATAGTGAAGATGGCAGGATACGGTAGAGGGTGTACACTGGGCAGAATTACCTCTTGTGGAGAGTGTCATGTTGCTTGTAGTGGAAACATAATGACATCAATGATGGTGTGTGTGTATGTGTGTGTGTATGTGTGCGTGTGTGTGTGTGTGTGTGCGTTTGTGTGTAGTGGTACAAAGACTATATAAGAAAGACAGGAAAGCAGGAGTAATCTCGCGTGAGCAATGACTGCTTTCATTGTGCGCGTTGTCAACAGCTGGTGGTACTAATTACCCTTGCGCTGTCTGGCTGTCTGTTTGTTGACGAAAACTTTACAGCGAGTTTTCAGTTTAAAAAAAGAAAATAATCTAAAACTTGTTTTTTTTATGTTTTCTCCAAGGATGAAGTATTGTACGGACGACTTGAGACAAGTATGAGCAATAACATATGTAGGTAACATTAAACACAATGTTAGAGACCAAATGAACTGGACGGTTTCATCAACAGTCATGCCATATCAACCAGGACATATTTCGTTCTTTAACATTAAAGCAACATACTTACATACATATCCTGTAATTGGTCCACGTAAGCCTAATGATCCTGATGAAGGGATTATGCAGGTAAGAGATCATGGGAAATACTCTAACAATAATGAGCTTGAAAACAAAGTTAACTAGCATAAGTGACTCGTCAATAAGTAAGCTCAAGAATATCTTTTTCTTTAATTACAAAACTGTAGGTATTGGGGAAATATGGTATGTACTTCTTGATATCTAAAAAATTCGCCTTTGTCTTTGTTAAGTTTGTAGAAAAATGTGATTGTTTGTTATCTACTTGTCTTAGATTTATCCCATCCTACGTTTATATTTATGAATGTCTTACGAATTCCATCACAGCAATACCCCTTACCTCTCTTTGTCCTGTGGAAATGTGTGTAAAATGCGATGTGTGGGAGTAGTTTTCCTCCTCTTACATATCACACATAGATAACATCTTTTTCTGCTCATAATCATATATCTGATTAATCTCATGTGAGTTCTACGTACCGAATCACAGACACCATTATCTCTCACCGTCATGTTCACTACAGAGAGAGACACCATTATCTCTCACCATCATGTTCACTGCAGAGAGAGACACCATTATCTCTCACCGTCATGTTCACTATAGAGGGAGACACCATTATCTCTCACCATCATGTTCACTACAGAGGGAGACACCATAATCTCTCACCATCATGTTCACTACAGAGGGAGACACCATTATCTCTCACCATCATGTTCACTACAGAGGGAGACACCATTATCTCTCAATATCATGTTCACTACAGAGGGAGACACCATTATCTCTCACCATCATTAAGTTCTGGCCTGCAAGTAACAGAGATCTGCTACTCAGGACCACCTGGCCATTGTTTGTTTGTGCCAACATTTCCATCTATCGATCGCCAATATAACCAGTCTGTCCCATCTATCGATCACTATAACCAATCTGTCCCATCTATTTATTTTCATTATACCCTGTCTGTCCCCATCTATCGATCTTCACTATACCCTGTCTGCCACCATCTATCGATCTTCTCTATACCCTGTCTGTCCCGTCTATCGATCTTCACTATACCCTGTCTGTCTCATCAATCAATTCATTATAATGTGTGTCCCATCTACACATCTTCACTATGCCCTCTGTCCCATCTATGGATCTTCACTATACCCAGCCTGTCCCATCTATCAATCTTCACTATACCCTGTCTGTCCCATCAATCAATTCATTATAATGTGTGTCCCGTCTACACATCTTCACTATAACCTCTGTCCCATCTATGGATCTTCACTATACCCAGCACCCTGTCTGTCCCATCTATCGATCTTCACGATACCTTGTCTGTCCTATCTATCGATCTTCACTATACCCAGCCTGTCCCATCTATTGATCTTCTCTATACCCTGTCTGTCCCGTCTATCGATCTTCACTATACCCTGTCTGTCCCATCAATCAATTCATTATAATGTGTGTCCCATCTACACATCTTCACTATGCCCTCTGTCCCATCTATGGATCTTCACTATACCCAGCCTGTCCCATTATCAATCTTCACTATACCCTGTCTGTCCCATCTATGGATCTTCACTATACCCTGTCTGTCCCATCTACGAATCTTCACTGTACCCTGTCAGTCCCATGTATGCATCTTCACTACACCCTGTCTCTCCCATCTATGGATATTCACTATACCCTGTCTGTCCCATCTATCAATCTTCACTGTACCCAGTCTGTCCCATCTATGGATGTTCACTGTACCCTGTCTGTCCCACCTATCGATCTTCACTATATCCAGTCTGTCACATCCACCTGTACCCCTGGTCACCATGTAATAACCATTAACCCACCTACAATATTTTAGATGGTCTCTGCATTCAAAATCCCCGAAGTCGACATGCTTTTGTTTGTATGAAGTCGACTATGCTTTTATTTCTATGTAGGATATTAGAGCATGGGGGTACCTCACTATATTTAGACTCACTATATTTGTGGACGTACAAGGATAACCGAGGTTACTTCGTAAAGTGCAGAACGTAATCTTAGTATCTTCAACATGGAAGTTTTTGCAAAAAGCTCAGTTGTGGAGGTGGTCGAGCAGCAGCAGGTGCTCTGGGTCGCCCTCCTTGACCAGGCCTACCTGCCTTTCCACGATGAGGATGATTTGCTGGACCGTCCACCACACGAGACCCGACTCCCACATATAGATGAGTTGGGCTGCGATGATGAGGACATACATGTCATCGTGCCCACCAACGAGCAGTTGCAAGGGGTTCTCAAAACCGTCCTGCAGCGGTATACCATCAGGGTCGTCAACGTTCCATACAAAATCTCAAGGACGAACGTCAGGGAATTCTTCAAGCAGTTCGGCGACATCGTTCGCTTCGACATGCAGTCCTACACGACCTACGAGAACCACCGCGGGATTGCCGTCATCCAGTACTCCTGCTATGCCTCCTACAAGAAGGCACTTCTTGCCGACGTGACACCACTCTCCGTCAACGGTCGCTGTGCAAAAGTGAAACCTCACCGTCCCACTGATGCTGACCAAGTGACCTCGCCCCCTCAAGTGGCACTGCAGCCCACACTCCCTACCAGACCCACCATCCATGAGGAAATGCAGCCCACCACACTTGTCAGGCCCACCTTCAGGGAGACATGGCAGGTCTCAAGACCTGTCAGGCCCACCATTCAAGACCGACTTGGTCCCCCAACACACGTCAGGCCCACCATTCAAGACCGACTTGGTCCCCCAACACATGTCAGGCCCAGCGTTCTAGACCGACTGGGATCAATAACACATGACATGTCCTACGTTACAGACCGACTGCACTCCGCACAACGTACGGGCGTTAAAAGGCGTGTCGAGATGACTCACGCTCCCCGTGCCAAAAGATTCAGTTGGTGAGGAACCTGAGTTCTTTCTTCCTGTTGGTGCTGCAGGAGAAAACGGCCCTAGAGTGGACACTGGAGGTGTGTTTGTGTTTGTGTTTGGGTTATAACTAAGGAACCAACACCAAGACAACTTTAGTTTGGCCTCGCCAAGGATTACGTTAATCTGGCGGAAGTCTGGCTTTCTCCCAGTAGTGGATGACACATGATATCTACGTAGGGACGTTGAAAAACAAAGAAAGAAAAAATATGGGAACATTATCCCGCCCAAAAAAATACATAAATTTACGGGGATAATTTCCTTCGTCTTCAAAGAAAAAATGAAACTCTTCCGACGCTACTGTGCCTTCCATAAAGCAACCTTCAAAGAAATCACTTTGCGCAAGGACTCGGTTAGCCAATCTTCATATGGCTAGGGCTATTCATCCCTCTCATTGGTTCATTTTTCAAGATTAAGGAAAGTTATAATAAAAATATTGTATTGAGTTTCTCCGTTGGCGTCAGGGTAAACACCCATCCCCCCCGAAGCTTGGTTACCTTTCCGTGGTGGGGGGGACTTCATGGATTGGGCAGTAGCAACCATCGTTGGTTGCTTCTGTTCAATCCATGAACGAAAAACCAAGCATCTTGAGCGTAATTGTCGTTTAAATTCACTTGGTGTCAAAACTGACGCGAAAGTGGTTGTCTCAATTTTGTCAGAAATGTTTGTGCGTTTCGGCCTGATGGCGGGAGTCGGTTTGGCGCTGTGGTCATGAGGGAATACGAGGAAGATTGGCAACCGTCCCAGAAGTAGCTACAGTGAGGCCCAGCAGCTGTCCCTAATACTGTGGAAGGCACTCATGTAAGGTGTGCAGTGAGGCGCAGCAGTAACAAGGGAAACGGACAACCAAAACAGCAATCTTGGTCATCAGGAGGCTATCCAATGCTCAGAGTAGATAAGGACGATTATTGTATGGCTTCGCTCAGAGGATGAAAATCTTAGCCGTGAAAATCAACAAGTAAAATAACTAGTAGTTACTGGTAGTGAAGTGGAATTACCGTATTTCTGTGGTCTTAATAGTAAAACGAAACTTTTCGTTTTCTCCATCAATCTAGAGGTGTTGTAGACCACCATCCTTAAGGTTGTAAGGTAATGGTAACTACAAGGCTATGACCTCAGCAAATTTGTGATGGAAAGTGCAGGAAATGTGGTAATGTATATAATATAAATTATATAGTTGTATAATAAATGTGTAATAAAATTTTGTCTTCTCTGTTCCCGTTCATTAATTCAAATACAGGTAAGTTTTCTCTCTAACGAGGTGGGATAAGCTACGTGCACTCGGCTTATGAATGTGGTGACTTTCCCTTCATTACCACAATGTTGTGCTGAACTGAAGATGTAGAATTCCGTAGACGAAACTAAGATGGGAAATCAATCTACATCAAAAATTGAACGTATACATCTTTAGATGGACATAAAACAAACGGACGGAGGGGCACACTGGAGAAAATGAATTTCAATATTACCACTTAAAGTAGGCTTTTCAAGGAGTTGTGGCTTTAAAACAAACTTTTTCTAGCCAAGGTTTAGTTAGCACCTAAACTAATCCCCACGACCTTACCTTAAGAAATATTTTCAGAAGGTACTGTCTGAACATATTTCTATGGTAAGGTCATTTAGGTTTGGTTTAGATGCTACCCTAACCTAGGCTAGAAAAAGTTTCCTTTGCTTCAGAGCCCCAACTACGTAGACGGGCTACTGTTGATATTAAACAGTAACAGAAAGGTGATAAAACTGAGATGAAATGAATAAAAATATAGAATGGGTCAGTTGAAAGTTGAAGTATTTGCTAAATACAGTTTTTGACAGATGCAAATGCATCCTAAAGTCAGTCACTTAAATCACAATGCTGAATATTGTTTTAATTGTTGGAACTAGTTACAGGAAGTAGAAATATCAAGCTTAAAGGGATGCCATTACAATAACTTCATATACCTGTATAGGATCTCTTAAACTTCTTTTCCCTAAAGCTGAATGGATTTAAGTCGTTTAATCTGCTCTCTGAATTTGTTTCTTAGTCCAGTAATCATCTTTGGAGATTACCTTAGTAATTTCTCCATTCAATGTCTTCCTTTTCAAATTAGTTGACGACCACAGCAGTACAATATCCAAGCTGGTATGGCTATGTTTTGGGACGGCGAGAAGTCAGGTTATGCAAGAATGTTAGAAATGGCTTCCATTAGTTTCTACCCTATCTACTCTAAAAATTTTGGGTTATTAGAACTTAGAGATTTATGAGTAGATAATACAATATAGTTATCTTGGCAAGATATCCAACGTGAGATTATAGTCATAATAACAATATAGTCACAAGGCCAATATATAGTCACCGGAATATTATATTTATCATGATAATGTATCACTTATGACAAAATATGCATGATTAAAAAATGACAATATAGCACCTACAAAAAATATCACATTGCTAATATAGCCAAGGTGGCGATATATACATGATAGTAATGCAACCAAAATAAGAAGATATCCAAAATGACAATATGTTCATAATGACAATACTACCACTATGAATATATAATCTCCATGACACTATAGCTACACTGACAGTAAAGCTATCTTCACAAAAGCGTAAAATTGAAAATACAGCAAACGACAATATAGCCACCATGACAATACAGCCATCTTGACAATAATATTACGTTATAAATCAATCGCCAGCACATTAGAGTCACTTTGATACCAATCTTACAATGACTTTATAAATATCATGAAAATATAGCCGCCATGTCAACATATTAGCTATGACAATTTAGCCATTATGATAATATAGTCACGACGACAATGTATTCACTATAACAATAAAACTACCATGATCATATGACTGATATGACAATACAGTCAAAGCAAAAATATAGAAACATCCAACTTATATTCACAAAGGCAATATAACCACCTGACAATATAGATAGTGTAAATAAATAGTCGTTTTCGGATCATAGGAAACATATAGACTCCAGGACAATATAATCTCTGTGAAAGAACAGTGACTCAAACAGGATTTATCATTATAATATAGTCATAACATTATAGCTGTCATGTAATTGTAGTCAACATGACAAAATTATCACAATGAAATAAAACGGCATTACAATATAGTTACCATAATCATACACCAATCATGATTATATAATCAGCAGGTTGACATAAACAATATCACAGTGTAAAAACCATGACAATATAAGTTGTGATGATATGATATCTATTCAATTACACTTACAATACCAAACATGCCGCCATGAAAATATTATCATGATCATATAATGACAACAATATTGTAGCAAATAGCAAAATATATCCCGAACGACAAAATTAACCATAGCAATATAACCATCAAGTTGATATAGCGACCAAGATAATGTAGCCAGGACGGCATTATATTGAAAATAACAATACAGCCACCATGCCAATGTCTTCACCATGACAATGTAGCTACCATGAAAATATAGTAACCTTGACTATGTAGCTACCATGATAAAATATTTGAATCGAAAAATATCCACAACAAGAGTTTAACTGCTAAAACACGATATCACCTTGCCAATATCGCCAAAATGTTATTATTACCATCATGACAATATACCGCCAGAAAAGAAATATATATACCCACTACTTGACAATATAGCTATTCTGACAATACTGCCAACATGAAAAGACAGTCACCTCCTTGTTATATAACAAAAATGACAAATAGCCATCATGGCAATATAGTGACCTAACAATACAGCCACCATGGCGATATAGTTACCATAACAATGTGATCTTAATGACAATATAGACAACATGACTATATAGTCACAATGACAATACAACCATCGTGACAATACAGATAACATGACAGTACCGTCTCTAAGACAATATTGCCGACAATTCAACAAATTAAATGACAATATAGATATTATGGCAACACAGTCACCATGACAATATACTCAGTAATGCATTATAATCGCCATAATAAAATCATCCTCCCATGAAAATATAACCACCTTACCATTTTGGTTTCCATTACAATGTAGCTACAGTAATAAAAGATTTACCAAGACAATACTGAAACCATAACAATATAGCATATCATGGCAATGTAGTCACCTGATAATTTAATCAAAATGACAATTTCTCTTCTATAATGGCATATCCTCAAGGGCAATATCAACACCATTAAAAAAGCTTTAATTAAAATGCAGTCACTATGACATTATAGATATCATGATAGAAAATCACCATGACAATATAGTTATCATGGCAATATAGCCACTATGACATTATAGTCATAATGACAATATAGTCGCTGTGACAATATTGTTACCATGATTATATAATTATCATAATGATATATTGCTTATGACAAATTATGAATGAGTTAAATAATGACAATATATCACCTATAGATAAAGATCACCTTGCCAATATAGCTAAGGTGACGATATATACATCATAGCAATGTAACTAAAATGAAAAGATAGCCAAAATGACGGTTTGTTCATAATGACAATACTGCCACTATGAAAATATGTTCCCCAACTGCCACTATGAAAATATGTTCCCCATGACACTATAGCTACACTGACAATAAAGCCATATTCACATAAGAGTAACATTGAAAATACAGCTACATTGTTATGGTGACGATATTGGCATGGTGGCTCTATTGTTATTTTCAATATAATGCCATCCTAACTACATTAACTTGTTCGCTATATTTACTTGCTAGCTATATTGCTATGGTTAATTTTGTCGTTGGGGATATATTATGTCATTAACTACAATTTTGTTTTAATCGTATGATCATAATAATAATATTATCATCGCGGCTTATTTGGTAATGTGAGTGCAAGTGTATGGATGTCTTATCATTGTAAGACTCACGCACACTACCATTAATTTTTCATTAGGTATTTGTCATTATCATTTTACTGTGAGTTACATAGAGTTAGATGCATGTTGCCACGGGCTCACTGTTCCCACGGGCTACTGTTAATCAGGATGTTTGAACACGTAAGAGCTGATCTGTTATTTGAACACGGTGTTGAATGGGTGTTGACGGACTCCCATATAACCCCTGCCAGTGTGACCTGAGGGGACACACTGGCCAGCATCGTCACACTGTTCACTAGAGTGTGTCGTAGTGTGTCATAAGACTATAGCCCAGAGTACTACAGATGGACGTACACGTTTTGTTGTAATAAATCTACAAAGGCCGCCTGATCTTCATTGAGTACCACAGACGAAGAAGACATGATTTCCTTCCTCTCAACTCAACCTTACAAATGGTGGTAGTGACGTAAGAACCCACGTGACCACACACGACCGTCACATCTACTTCATATTTCTACGTCTGGTGTTGCCAGCAGTCATACAAGCCTACCTGACACAGTCCTGGTGCTCCCTCCTGTGGACGTTAAGGGCGGAAACCACGGCCGGTTACGTGCTCCATCATCCGTACCTCAGTGCATTAAAGATACGCCTTTATTGCATTGCTGACACTGTGTTGCTTGCAAGGGCATCAAGACAGCGCCACCGCCGTGCAGTGTTGTCATCACATCCAGACGTGTCAAGCAAGGTCAGCCATCCTGCCAATACCAACGTGGAGGTCATCTTGTCAACCGCTCCAGAGACGCGTCATCATCAGCCGTGGCGACATCCCAGACGTCAGCATCGCGTGGTCCAGCCCTTATCGCTCACTCAACTTTCCTGCTAGCGAGTCGCTACTCTGCACACGTCTTCACCTCGCTACACCCAGCGAGTCACTACTCTGCACACATCTTCACCTCGCTACACCCAGCGAACCGCTACTCTGCACACATCTTCACCTCGCTACACCCAGCGAGCCGCTACTCTGCACACGTTTCCTCGCTACACCCAGCGAGTCGCTACTCTGCACACATCTTCTCCTCGCTACACCCAGCGAGCCGCTACTCTGCACACATCTTCACCTCGCTACACCCAAGACGCCTTCGTAAGCGAATCTCCCATTCAGATAAGAACTGTGTCAAAATGGTTCACTCCGTGAGATATGCTCCTTTTGTGTGTTACTAGTTCCTAATCTATAAATATAGACATTTATATACTTTTGGGTAATATGATTATTCATCTTTGTAGTTTAAGAAATTAATCTAAGTTTTCAGTTATTCTTGCATATATTCTTTATTATGTTTTCATACATTGGTATTATTGTTTTTGGTGGTGATTACTTTCATATACAGAGTCTTATATTGATATGTTATACAGTTATGCCAGCCTTTTTATTGCCTTTATTTCATTACAGTATTTTCAAATAATATTCTTGCTATGTATTTTGGATTAGGACAATAGTGTTCATTGTATTTCAATTTTTTTTCGGGGGATTATTACTTACACACTTTAAGTAAGATTGTATTACAAGTCCGATGAAATTCCACGCGGTAATCGTAAAGGTTCATATGTACTCAGGAATTTACCTAGAATCTCTTATTATAAACGGAACCAGCCTTCTAAAATGGCGACATCACAAAAAGTTGTTTTGACAGATTCTGGTGACACAGATGACCCACAGAAACCTTCTCACACGTTACCACACCCACGCCCACCTCCCCCGCCACCTCACAAAAACTCCTTCACTAAAAACCGTTGTAACACTAAAACAAGCTAGGGAACCACACGAGTTATTTGATGGTAAACTGTCAAATTTTAATCGGTGGATTAGAAATGCAGAGGACATTGTTGAACATAATGGTGATTCAGGAGACAGAGCGCTTATATCGGCTGCTAAAAACCTCATTGATTTCAACCAGCCTAACAATTACGCTAGGGTTGTCTATGACTCAGATGACATTGGAAACTGTACATCTTGGGAGGAATTTAAAACGTTGTTTACATCAGGTTGTGAGGAATCATTCTCAGATAGTTTACTACACGTCCTTTTACGTGCTCTTAACACAACATACTTGGATGATACGTCAGTCCCTGATCACTGGAGTACCTTACATGGAAGAATGAGATTAGTTAGGCAGGCTTATGAATCCTTACCCTGGATATCGGCCATGATGAATCCTGAAACTCATGTGCAAACACTCATGCGTTTATTACACATAACCTTCATTCTCAATGACCTGACCTCCAGACGTAAGACGACGGTTACTTAATGAGAACATCGACCCATCATTGTGGGTCGGTAACAAAAGTGTTGAATTACACTCAAAAGAAATGTGGTTATTCCAACACCAAGACACTGGGGAGAGTGTCGGCTTCCCAAAGTGTGACGTAACATTCTAGTGGTCAACACAATCATTCTTCTCATGGTCAAATACAGCGATTCAGTGATGACAAACACTCACATAAAGTGACGTGCTTCCGGTGTGGCCAACCAGGACATAAAGCGAATGTGTGTCCTTACACATGGGACTCATTCTCACGTGAGCCTCGACCAGAACAACAAACGCAGTCAACGACCCATGTCATCACAGCCTCGGTCGTCACAATTCTGCCGACCTAGTCATGATTTCCTCCAGTCAGACATCAGGCTGACCTTCACCCGCTCGCGCCCAACACCACCAAGCAGGTGTTCATATCATAGCAACGCTAGACACACTTCAGCGGAATGTCGAGCATTAGCTAGACAGACGTCACCTAACACAGGTTCATCATGTCATTATCAACAATGACAATCTCTCGCTCATGACAAGACTCCATCACATAAGGAACTCTTAAGACGTTTTCGTTCTTCGCCATTTTCTCACATTACAAGTTTCGATTTAGTGGGTTCTTTCCAGGATAAGACAATCGCAATCTTTCTTGACAGCGGCGCGGAAGAAGATGTCATTCATTATGATTTTATTCAACCATTAATGGGGCACACTCAACTTGTCCAATGCTCGGACTTTTACCCATCCCTTCAAAGTATCTCAAATGAAAATCTCGACGTAAGGGGCACTATTAAAATGAACATTCGCATAGGCGACTCGGTCATGACCGCCACCCCTTACATTGTTCATGGTGTAACGTTTCCTGCTAACTTGTTACTAGGACGCCACTCTATGTGTGGCACAACATAAGATCTGTCCTATTTATCATGTGGTTTGTGTTGATAATACGTTCCTGCCATTGTCAGAGAAGAGTTCTCACTCAGTAAGCGTCATTAATACATCTGCTCCCACGTCCTGCTTCACGGTAGACAATACGCATCCTTTTTACTTTTCTACTCATCATTGTCCTGGTAAACTGAGAACCAACATGACTCTGCATAGTAACACATTAACGAAGGTTCCACTCTCACTTTCTCGAACATGGATGAATGATCATGGACTGAGACATAGTCAGGGTGATCTCGCACTAAGAGTAGTTGCTGAACCTTCATCACTAACTGCCATACGACTATCGATGGATGACTCTCTTCATGAGACCCCAGATGGAGAGGTCACCATATACATTGCCAATACGTGACCCACTCCTGTCCGTCTACGTAGAGGGACCAAGCTTGTGGAGTTCTCCGTTTTGAAGTTGGGAATTCAAGACGAGGAGTTACATGAGTTTACCATCCGTCTAGTCTCACATTCTATTAACCCACCACCACCTACTCCTCCTACCCCAGACTCAGCAGTGCACGGCTCGAGTCAGCTCCCCACCATCACCCCTGACATGATATCCAAGGTAGGATTAACCAAACATGTTGACCAGTTAACAGACTTACTTAACCAGTCTAGGTCTACTATTGCCTTATCAGGAGAACCACTCAGTAGAACTCATTTGGATGTTCACATTATTAACTTAGAGAAAAACACACGTCCCATTGACGTCCCAGCCTATCGATTGCCACACGCGCACAGAGACATAGCAAACAAACTTGTTCAGGACATGTTGAAAGATAATGTTATAGAGGAATCACGATCACCATGGAATTCACCACTTCTGATCATTCCGAAAAAGGACGGAACTTTTAGACCAGTCATAGATTTTAGAAAACTCAACAACAAGGTCACTTTGAAAGATGGTTTCCCATTACCAGTGGTATCAGAGCTTCTTCATAGCCTCGGTAACAATAAGGTATTTTCAACTTTGGATTTATTGAGCGGATTTTGGCAGATTCCCTTGTCAGAGGAAAGCCGCCCCCTGACTGTGTTCAGTACGCCAGATGGTCATTGGCAGTTCATATGCATCATGGCCTTCGGTCTTCATTCCTCACCGGTGATCACCTTCTCAAGGTTAATGACTAACATTTGTCTTCACATGTTGGGCCAGATATTGCTTCTCATTTCAAAAGTCTTGAGAGAGTATTTCTACGACTTAAGGATGCGAACCTAAAAGTCAAGTTATCCAAATGTTCCTTTCTACAAACAAGAATTGATCACTTAGGTCACACCGTTGATGAAAACGGTATTCAACCTAATGCACATAAAGTCAAAATTGTAGAATGGCCAGTCCCTTCCACAACAGACAATGTCAAATCCTTCCTTAGTTCAGCAAGATATTATCGAAGATTTATCGCTAATTTTGCGAAGATCACAAACCCCCTCACTTCATTTCTGAAACAGGGAGTTACATTCCAGTGGTCTACAGTGCATTTAACTTATTCAAACAATACTTGATCGAGGCGCCTATCCTTCGATTTCCCAACTTTGAGAAACCCTTCATTTTGCACACAGTTGCTTGTAAACAGGGTCTTGGAGCTGTACTTATGCAGGAGTCAAATAAGGGCAGACTTTTTCCCATAGCCTATGCGAGCCATTCATGTTCAAAGACAGAATCGAAATACTCAATGACTGAGTTAGAAGGCCTTGCAGTTGTTTGGACACTCAAACATTTTAAGAAATACATATATGGTTACCTTATTACAGTTTATACAGATCACTGGGCACTGTTAGGTATTTTTCAAAGACAAGAACCTACAGGAAAGTTTCAAAGATGATTTTTAACTATATAAACATTTGACCCAGATTTTCGTTTTGTTTCTGGCTCATCCAATGTAGTTGCAGACGCGCTTTCCCGCAGAGTGGGTGCAGCCACTGTAGGTGATAGCCTCGTATATTTTGATGTAGAATGGTTGAGACAGCATCAACGGGATGACCCAGTCTGGGGTCCTGTCATAGAATTCCTAGAGGGTATAAGATTTTCCTTGGATGCTAAAACAGTTGTTCTAGTCAGAGAATTGTATTTAGCACAGTGAGGGAGTCTTGTGCAGGGACACGAAATTAGGAGTGCTCGCCCGTGTTGTTAAACAAACAATAATTCCAACAGCATTAGTACAGAATTTCTTGATGTTAGCACATGATTCAACCCAGGCTGCACACCCAGGCCGCACACCCAGGCGCAGATAAATGCTATAAGCAAACTCGTTTGAGGTATTTCTGGCCAAGATGCAGAAAAACATTACAGATCATATTTTGAGGTGCCAAACCTGTAACACACACAAGGGAAGTCCCACTACCCCGCAGACTGTGTTGAAATATCCTTTACCTTCATACCCATGGGAAAGAGTTTATATGGACATATTAGGAGGTTTTCCTAGGTCCATGGCAGGCTACAGATACATTTTAGTAATTACTGATGCCTTCACGAGATATTGTGAGTTAGTCCCAGTTCAAAATAAAGACGCAGCCACTGTCGCTATGGCGTTCAAGCAACATATCTTAGACAGACATAATGCGCTGAAGATTTTAGTCACAAATAATGGTGGGGAATTTAATAACTTATTATTAGAAGAACTATGTAAATTGTATAACATAAGTAAATGTAACATAATGGCACATCATCCAGCCTCGAATGGCCTGGCAGAAAAGTTGAACCGTAAGATCCTCCAGTGTCTTCCCACCAACATTAATTTTGATCATGATGAATGGGATGAATACCTGTCTGATGTCCAATGTTCATTAAACTCTGGATATCATAAGTCAATTGGAGACACACCCTTCCACGCCTTACACGGTTTTGATAAAGTGTTGCCGTATGGCATAATAGCGTCCCCTCCTTCATGTCCAGCGGTCCAGAAATCAGTTGTAGCGGAAAAATATCGCACGACTCAATTGATTCATCAAAGGATCAAGGAAAATCTAGGTGAAGCCACTACAACCTTCACAGATCAGGCTAATAAATCCGCAAAACCATCAAAGGTGGCTCCCGGACTCTTGGTAATGGTGCAGGAATTTAACTCTAGAAGTGAGGTTCCTAAACTTGACCCAAAATGTTCTGGCCCCTATAGAGTCTTAGCTCATTAAAGGGACATAAGTTTAGGGTTCGACATCTAAATACAGGTGACATTCGTGAAGAACATGAGGACCACTTGAAAGTTGTACAGTATTGTGAACATGATCATCATCATCATCCCGGTCCCACACCAGACAACACTCCTCAACCTCCAAACAATGTAAACCAATCATCTTCTACCACTGTTCAGTCTGTCCCCACACCATCACCCTCACATCACCACCACCCTCACATCACCACCACCCTCACAACACCCTCATACACACATCAGTATTCATTAAGACCTCGCCTTTAAGAAGTTGCTAAGTTGATCATTTTCCAGGTTCTTCCTTCTCATGTCCTTATGGTGTCTTCCTGTATATGACACCATGGCAGTACCAGGCGCCCTTTTCACGAGTCCCCGCGGGGTCCGCCTCGTGAGGGACACAGTTAAGTTGGGCCTGGAGGGTCTACCCTACTCTTACGATAATCTAGTGTAACTAATGGAGGCCGTACCTCGCTTACGGTCTACCCTACTCAAGGTTTACACCAGTGCGTCCATCAGAAACTCTAGTGTTGCTCCTCCTCCAACTTTGTTAAACCAGTGGACCTGGAAATTGAATAGTACCTGTGTGATTCTGTATGACATAATACAAGACATTGAATCTCCAGTAAATACTAATACCAGGATGAACACAGAAAAGCAGAGGAGAAGCAAGAGAGGTCTGCTTAATTTTGTAGGGTCCCTCCAATCATATTTGTTTGGTACTGCTACTCAGGAAGAACTTAATTCAGTTAGGAATCAGGTTAGATCCTTACAATTTCAACAACTTCTTAACAACAGGATTATTAAAGCTGAAGCTAAGGTCTTAAAACAACATTCTAGATATTTGAATGACATAATGTTAACTGTTAATAACTTGACACAACATGTAGCACTACTGTCAAAGTCTCTTAATCCCATATATGCTATAGTGACTATTTCCACATATGTTGATAGTTTATATACCCAAATCACTTATTATGCACATTATTTCACTGGCTTATTGGAAGATGTTAATAATCTGGTAAACCAAGTTGTCACACCATCATTTTTTCCCTTCTCAGAACTCACACGTATCATTAAACAAGCGATGACGAAATTCGGTTGCACCCCAGCTCTCCCTCTGCATCACGTGGCCAGTTATTACTCCTTACTAACGGTTGACGTGATCCTCGAAGCGGTCATTATCCACATACCATTCACTGACTCCAATACTTACAGCCTTGTGAACGTAATACCATTCTCTTTTAATTATACAAAAGAGTTGCAAAAGACTATCATCTTTGCTGATAACATGAACTTTCTCTTATATATCAATTCCTCGTTGATTGCACATCACTCCTTGCATAATTTAGCATTGTGCCATAAACCATTGCTTGACAACTTGATTTGCTCCCCAATACCTTGGTTTTTCATGATTTACAAACAAACTCATGTGAGTACCAACTACTTTTAAGGCATCAACAAAATGTTCTTCATTCCTGTTCCTTTAAGGAAATTACTGTTACTGAGCCTTGGATTGAAAGTATGGACAAATATCACGTACTGTTTTTTCCAGAACCACAAAATGTTCTCATTCATTGCCCACCTAATCATCCCAAATCTTATTTGTTTCTGGGACACATTCAGTTAGGACAACAATGTACTGTTATCAGTTCAAGTTTCAAATTGTTCGGATCTCATGATCATTATTTGGGCCAGATTGATAGAGCTATCCCGAGTATAGAACGAATCCCCCACAACATCAACTTATCCATCATTAATGAAGTAAATATCCAACACCTTCCATCTATGGTTCAAGAAGATTTAGATTCTGCAATAGATGTTTTGGCTTTTGTACCTTTTAAGTCCACTTCTCATATTTCTGGATTTTCAATTATTTCGTTGTCTATTGCACTCATATTATTATTCATAGTATTCCTCTTATATTGTCGTCTACGACATAGGGTGTCTAATATAGAATTCCCTACAGCCACATTGGATGTTCAGAAGGTAGTCGCAGCAGCACTTCCTTATTTAAGGAGGAATCTAACTCCAGAATAATATGTATTGAATGAGTGGCTTGAATTTTCTTTTGCATACTGATTTTGTTTATAACATATATATATATATATATATATATATATATATATATATATATATATATATATATATATATATATATATATATATATATATATATTTTTTTTTTTTTAATCCTCTAACAATTGTAGAGTGTGTTATGTATCTTATCAAGAATACTAGTTGATATAGGAGTAACTCTTGTTAATAACTATAATTTGTTTATTTCTGTACTCAGTATTATTTCATAAATAACCATAACTTTTCATGGCTCGCAGGAGCTTGAGCCAGGTTGTGGCCGAGCAAAATGTAAGACTCACGCACACTACCATTAATTTTTCATTAGGTATTTGTTATTATCATTTTACTGTGAGTTACATAGAGTTAGATGCATGTTGCCACGGGCTCACTGTTCCCACGGGCTACTGTTAATCAGGATGTTTGAACACGTAAGAGCTGATCTGTTATTTGAACACGTTGTTGAATGGGTGTTGACGGACTCCCATATAACCCCTGCCAGTGTGACCTGAGGGGACACACTGGCCAGCATCGTCACACTGTTCACTAGAGTGTGTCGTAGTGTGTCATAAGACTATAGCCCAGAGTACTACAGATGGACGTACACGTTTTGTTGTAATAAATCTACAAAGGCCGCCTGATCTTCATTGAGTACCACCCACGAAGAAGACCTGTATTCATTCCTGTCGACGACGCAACCTTACAAGCTAAGTTACTAGATATAAAGGAGAGCTATATTCTCAGATGAGAGCTAAGTTACTAGATATAAAGGAGAGCTATATTCTCAGATGATAACTAAGTTACTAGATATAAAGGAGAGCTATATTCTCAGATGATAACTAAGTTACTAGATATAAAGGAGAGCTATATTCTCAGATGAGAGCTAAGTTACTAGATATAAAGGAGAGCTATATTCTCAGATGAGAGCTAAGTTACTAGATATAAAGGAGAGCTATATTCTCAGATGAGAGCTAAGTTACTAGATATAAAGGAGAGCTATATTCTCAGATGATAACTAAGTTACTAGATATAAAGGAGAGCTATATTCTCAGATGATAACTAAGTTACTAGATATAAAGGAGAGCTATATTCTCAGATGAGAGCTAAGTTACTAGATATAAAGGAGAGCTATATTCTCAGATGATAACTAAGTTACTAGATATAAAGGAGAGCTATATTCTCAGATGATAACTAAGTTACTAGATATAAAGGAGAGCTATATTCTCAGATGATAACTAAGTTACTAGATATAAAGGAGAGCTATATTCTCAGATGAGAGCTAAGTTACTAGATATAAAGGAGAGCTATATTCTCAGATGAGAGCTAAGTTACTAGATATAAAGGAGAGCTATATTCTCAGATGAGAGCTAAGTTACTAGATATAAAGGAGAGCTATATTCTCAGATGAGAGCTAAGTTACTAGATATAAAGGAGAGCTATATTCTCAGATGAGAGCTAAGTTACTAGATATAAAGGAGAGCTATATTCTCAGATGAGAGCTAAGTTACTAGATATAAAGGAGAGCTATATTCTCAGATGTTAACTAAGTTACTAGATATAAAGGAGAGCTATATTCTCAGATGAGAGCTAAGTTACTAGATATAAAGGAGAGCTATATTATCAGATGATAACTAAGTTACTAGATATAAAGGAGAGCTATATTATCAGATGATAACTAAGTTACTAGATATAAAGGAGAGCTATATTCTCAGATGAGAGCTAAGTTACTAGATATAAAGGAGAGCTATATTCTCAGATGAGAGCTAAGTTACTAGATATAAAGGAGAGCTATATTCTCAGATGAGAGCTAAGTTACTAGATATAAAGGAGAGCTATATTCTCAGATGAGAGCTAAGTTACTAGATATAAAGGAGAGCTATATTCTCAGATGTTAACTAAGTTACTAGATATAAAGGAAAGCTATATTATCAGATGATAACTAACTTACTAGATATAAAGGAGAGCTATATTCTCAGATGATAACTAAGTTACTAGATATAAAGGAGAGCTATATTCTCAGATGAGAGCTAAGTTACTAGATATAAAGGAGAGCTATATTATCAGATGATAACTAAGTTACTAGAGATAAAGGAGAGCTATATTCTCAGATGATAGCTAAGTTACTAGATATAAGGGAGAGCTATATTCTCAGATGATAACTAAGTTACTAGAGATAAGGGAGAGATATATTCTCAGATGATAGTTAAGTTACTAGAGATAAAGGAGAGCTATCTTCTCAGATGATAACTAAGTTAGTAAAGATAAAGGAGAGTTATATTCTCAGATGATAATTAAGTTACTAGATATAAAGGAGAGCTATATTCTCAGCTAAGTTATTAGAGATGAGGGAGAGCTATATTCGCAAATGATAACTAAGCTACTAGAGATAAGTGAGAGGTGTATTCTCAGATGATATCAAAGCTTTTAGTGATAAGGGAGATCTGTATTCTCAGACGATTGCTAAGTTACTGTAGATGAGAGAGAGCTATAGTTTAAGAATATAGCTAAGTTACTAGAGATAGGTGAGAGCTATATTTTCAGATGTTGAATAAGTTTCTAGAGATAATGGAGAGCTGTATTCTCAGGTGATATCTATGAAAAGTGCGCGCATATGCACTTCATTATATATATATATATATATATATATATATATATATATATATATATATATATATATATATATATATATATATATATATATATATTCAAACTATTCGACATTTCCCGCATCAGCAAGGTAGTGTTAAGAACAGAGGACTGGGCCTCTGAGGGAACATCCTCACCTGGCACCCTTCTCTGTTCCTTCTTTTGGAAAATTAAAAAAAAAACAAGAGGGGAGGATTTCCAGCCCCCCGCTCCCTCACCATTTAGTCGCCTTCTACGACACGCAGGGAATACGTGGGAAGTATTCTTTCTCCCCAGTCCCCAGGGATATATATATATATATATATATATATATATATATATATATATATATATATAGAAGGCATATGATAGAGTTGATAGAGATGCTCTGTGGAAGGTATTAAGAATATATGGTGTGGGAGGCAAGTTGTTAGAAGCAGTGAAAAGTTTTTATCGAGGATGTAAGGCATGTGTACGTGTAGGAAGAGAGGAAAGTGATTGGTTCTCAGTGAATGTAGGTTTGCGGCAGGGGTGTGTGATGTCTCCATGGTTGTTTAATTTGTTTATGGATGGGGTTGTTAGGGAGGTAAATGCAAGAGTTTTGGAAAGAGGGGCAAGTATGAAGTCTGTTGGGGATGAGAGAGCTTGGGAAGTGAGTCAGTTGTTGTTCGCTGATGATACAGCGCTGGTGGCTGATTCATGTGAGAAACTGCAGAAGCTGGTGACTGAGTTTGGTAAAGTGTGTGAAAGAAGAAAGTTAAGAGTAAATGTGAATAAGAGCAAGGTTATTAGGTACAGTAGGGTTGAGGGTCAAGTCAATTGGGAGGTGAGTTTGAATGGAGAAAAACTGGAGGAAGTGAAGTGTTTTAAATATCTGGGAGTGGATGTGGCAGCGGATGGAACCATGGAAACGGAAGTGAATCATAGGGTGGGGGAGGGGGCAAAAATTCTGGGAGCCTTGAAGAATCTTTGGAAGTCGAGAACACTATCTCGGAAAGCAAAAATGGTATGTTTGAAGGAATAGTGGTTCCAACTATGTTGTATGGTTGCGAGGCGTGGGCTATGGATAGGGTTGTGCGCAGGAGGGTGGATGTGCTGGAAATGAGCTGTTTGAGGACAATATGTGGTGTGAGGTGGTTTGATCGAGTAAGTAATGTAAGGGTAAGGGAGATGTGTGGAAATAAAAAGAGTGTGGTTGAGAGAGCAGAAGAGGGTGTTTTGAAATGGTTTGGTCACACTGAGAGAATGAGTGAGGAAAGATTGACCAAGAGGATATATGTGTCAGAGGTGGAGGGAACGAGAAGTGGGAGACCAAATTGGAGGTGGAAAGATGGAGTGAAAAAGATTTTGAGTGATCGGGGCCTAAACATGCAGGAGGGTGAAAGGCGTGCAAGGAATAGAGTGAATTGGAGCGATGTGGTATACCGGGGTCGACGTGCTGTCAATGGATTGAAGCAGGGCATGTGAAGCGTCTGGGGTAAACCATGGAAGTTTTGTGGAGTCTGGATGTGGAAAGGGAGCTGTGGTTTCGGTGCATTATTACATGACAGCTAGAGACTGAGTGTGGATGAATGGGGCCTTTGTTGTCTTTTCCTAGCTCTACCCCGCACACATGAGGGGTTATTCCATATGTGGCGAGGTGGCGATGGGAATAAATAAAGGCAGACAGTATGAATTATGTACATGTGTATATGTGTATATGTCTGTGTGTGTATATATATATGTGTACATTGAGATGTATGGGTATGTATATTTGCGTGTGTGGACGTGTATGTATATACATGTGTATGTGGGTGGGTTGGGCCATTCTTTCGTCTGTTTCCTTGCGCTACCTCGCTAATGCGGGAAATGGCGAATAGTGTGAAATATATATATATATATATATATATATATATATATATATATATATATATATATATATATATATATATATATATATATATATATATTTTATTTTTTTATATTATACTATGTCGCTGTCTCCCGCGTTTGCGAGGTAGCGCAACGAAACAGACGAAAGAAATGGCCCAGCCCCCCCCCCATACACATGTATATACATACGTCCACACACGCAAATATACACACCTACACAGCTTTCCATGGTTTGCCCCAGACGCTTCACATGCCTTGATTCAATCCACTGACAGCACGTCAACCACGGTATACCACATCGCTCCAATTCACTCTATTCCTTGCCCTCCTTTCACCCTCCTGCATGTTCAGGCCCCGATCACACAAAATCTTTTTCACTCCATCTTTCCACCTCCAATTTGGTCTCCCTCTTCTCCTCGTTCCCTCCACCTCCGACACATATATCCTCTTGGTCAATCTTTCCTCACTCATTCTCTCCATGTGCCCAAACAACTTCAAAACACCCTCTTCTGCTCTCTCAACCACGCTCTTTTTATTTCCACACATCTCTCTTACCCTTACGTTACTCACTCGATCAAACCACCTCACACCACACATTGTCCTCAAACATCTCATTTCCAGCACATCCATCCTCCTGCGCACAACTCTATCCATAGCCCACGCCTCGCAACCATACAACATTGTTGGAACCACTATTCCTTCAAACATACCCATTTTTGCTTTCCGAGATAATGTTCTCGACTTCCACACATTCTTCAAGGCCCCCAGAATTTTCGCCCCCTCCCCCACCCTATGATCCACTTCCGCTTCCATGGTTCCATCCGCTGCCAGATCCACTCCCAGATATCTAAAACACTTCACTTCCTCCAGTTTTTCTCCATTCAAACTCACCTCCCAATTGACTTGACCCTCAACCCTACTGTACCTAGTAACCTTGCTCTTATTCACATTTACTCTTAACTTTCTTCTTCCACACACTTTACCAAACTCAGTCACCAGCTTCTGCAGTTTCTCACATGAATCAGCCACCAGCGCTGTATCATCAGCGAACAACAACTGATTCACTTCCCAAGCTCTCTCATCCCCAACAGACTTCATACTTGCCCCTCTTTCCAAAACTCTTGCATTTACCTCCCTAACAACCCCATCCATAAACAAATTAAACAACCATGGATACATCACACACCCCTGCTGCAAACCTACATTCACTGAGAACCAATCACTTTCCTCTCTTCCTACACGTACACATGCCTTACATCCTCCATAAAAACTTTTCACTGCTTCTAACAACTTTCCTCCTACACCATATATTCTTAATACCTTCCACAGAGCATCTCTATCAACTCTATCATATGCCTTCTCCAGATCCATAAATGCTACATACAAATCCATTTGCTTTTCTAAGTATTTCTCACATACATTCTTCAAAGCAAACACCTGATCCACACATCCTCTACCACTTCTGAAACCACACTGCTCTTCCCCAATCTGATGCTCTGTACATGCCTTCACCCTCTCATTCAATACCCTCCAATATAATTTACCAGGAATACTTAAGAAACATATACCTCTGTAATTTGAGCACTCACTCTTATCCCCTTTGCCTTTGTACAATGGCACTATGCACGCATTCCGCCAATCCTCAGGCACCTCACCATGAGTCATACATACATTAAATAACCTTACCAACCAGTCAACAATACAGTCACCCCCTTTTTTAATATATGTATATATATATATATATATATATATATATGAATATATCCCTGGGGATAGGGGAGAAAGAATACTTCCCACGTATTCCCTGCGTGTCGTAGAAGGCGACTAAAAGGGGAGGGAGCGGGTGGCTGGAAATCCTCCCCTCTCTTGTTTTTTTTTAATTTTCCAAAAGAAGGAACAGAGAAGGGGGTCAGGTGAGGATATTCCCTCTAAGGCCCAGTTCTCTGTTCTTAACGCTACCTCGCTAACGCGGGAAATGGCAAATAGTATAAAAAAAAGATATATACATATATATATATATAATATATGATATGTATATATATAATTTAAGTAATGATGATATTAATATTTGCAAGGATTTAGTGTATGCCAGTTTGTCAAAACCAGTGGAAGCTAATTGCCCTAAAAGATTCTTAAGAGCTATTAACACGTTAAAAAAAGACAAGGATATACATATTACTAAAGCAGATAAGGCTAACACTGTTGTGATTTTAGACAAAAGCAACTATTTATCTAAAATGAATGATCTTCTAAACGATAACACAACATATTCTAAACTTAGTAAAAATCCCTTAGACGCAGTTAATTCTCACTTCAATAAAGAAATGAAGCTGTTGTTGAAAGGTAACATTTCTCTTATCAAAAATTTGTCATCTTTGTCCCCTTCACTGCCATATATGTATGGACTTATCAAAACACATAAACAAAATTTTCCAACATGACCTATAGTGAGTTCAGTAGGCTCCATCATATATAAATTATCAAAATGGTTAGTTTCCTTATTAAGCCCTTTAGTGGGTAAGGTATCTAATTCTAATATCATGAACAATGTAGATTTAGTCAACAAGCTAAACAATATCAATATTAATTTTGATTTCAAACTAGTTAGCTTTGATGTTTCCTCACTTTTCACTAAAGTTCCAGTTGATGACCTTTTAGAATATTTATTTGATGTCTTGGATGATATTCATTTACCTGTTTCAAAGTCTAATTTCATTGAACCGATAAAATTGTATATAAAAGACTGTGTATTTCAATTTAATGGAGATTATTATGCTCAAAAATTTGGTATGGCAATGGGTAACCCTCTTTGACCTGTACTAAGTAATCTTTACATGGAATGTTTTGAAACAAAATTACTAAAGGATATCTTACCTTCTAATGCAGTTTGGTTTAGGTATGTAGATGATGTTCTTTGTGTTTGGCCAACAAATGAAAATTTACAAATATTTCTCCCTTTACTTAACAATTTAGCAACTTCCATCAAATTTACTTTAGAAAATGAAAATAATGGTATGTTACCATTTTTAGATTGCATGATCCATAGACAAGGAAACAAGTTTAAGTTTAGCATATACAGAAAACCCACCAATGTATGCTCATATATCCATTATTACTCATCTCAACATGACAGAGTTAAATTATCATCATTTCAATCTATGTTCCTAAGGGCATTACGTATTTGCAGTCCAGAGTTTATTGATGTGTTTGAGAAGATATATTCTATTGGATTTAAGTTAAAGTACCCTAGATCTTTCATTGATAAATCCCTTAAGTTAGCAAAGAAATCATTTTATAGAGTTGAGCCCAAACCTCCCATTGACACCAAGAATCTTTTAGTTCTCCCTTTTAATAATAATTTCACTTTGCTTCCCATGTTGCTTAAATCCTTTAATGTAAATGTTGCCTTTAGCAACAATAATACTAAAAAGAATATCTTAATCAGGAATTCACCAGAAAATTCTCTTGGTTGCATCTGTAAAGTTCCTTGTGGAAACTGTGATAAATTTTATGTTGGTCAGACTGGTAAGGATCTTTCTGTTAGACTTTAGCAACATAAATATAGTATAAGAACGGGACAAGAATCAAATGCCTTCTTTAATCATGTTAAAAACTATGATCATTGTATTGAATGGAGTAACGCCATCTCAGTTGTTAACTCTAACTCTATTACCAAGAGAAATATCATTGAATCTTCTATTATTGAATACACAAAGAATTATAATCTTAATATTAGTCATGGTCTGTACAAATTAGATAACTTTATTGTTGATAAGATTTGTAAAATGATAAGTTTATGAACGCTCGTTGTATGTTTTGGACAATCACATGTTTACCAAATGGCGTCCTAGCTCCGTCTCTTCGATGTATATCAACTGACTGTTATATTTCTCTCTTGTGTCTCCCCTGATGATGTGATTATTACACGAAAGTGCACTTGGGAACTTTTCGTGTTTCATTTTCCCCGTGGACTCATAGGAATATATATATATATATATATATATATATATATATATATATATATATATATATATATATATATATATATATATATATATATTTCTTCTTTTCTTTCAAACTATTCGCCATTTCCCGCATTAGCGAGGTAGCGTTAAGAACAGAGGACTGGGCCTTGAGGGAATACCCTCACCTGGCCCAATTCTCTGTTCCTTCTTTTGGAAAATAAAAAAAAAAAATGAGAGGGGAGGATTTCCAGCCCCCCGCTCCCTCCCCTTTTAGTCGCCTTCTACGACACGCAGGGAATACGTGGGAAGTATTCTTTCTCCCCTATCCCCAGGGATAATATATATATATATATATATATATATATATATATATATATATATATATATATATATATATATATATATATATATATATATATATATATATATATTATACCTGGGGATAGGGGTTTAAGAATACTTCCCACGTATTCCCTGCGTGTCGTAGAAGGCGACTAAAAGGGGAGGGAGCGGTGGGCTGGAAATCCTCCACTCTCGTTTTCTTTTTTTTTTTTCCAAAAGAAGGAACAGAGGGGGCCAGGTGAGGATATTCCAAAAAAGGCCCAGTCCTCTGTTAAAACGCTACCTCGCTAACGCGGGAAATGGCGAATAGTTTAAAAGAAAGAAGAATATATATATATATATATATATATATATATATATATATATATATATATATATTTTTTTTTTTTTTTTTTTTTTAAACTATTCGCCATTTCCCGCATTAGCGAGGTAGCGTTAAGAACAGAGGAATGGGCCTTTGAGGGAATATCCTTACCTGGCCCCGTTCTCTGTTCCTTTTGGAAAATTAAAAAAAAATAATGAGAAGGGAGGATTTCCAGCCCCCCGCTCCCTCCCCTTTTAGTCGCCTTCTACGACACGCAGGGAATACGTGGGAAGTATTCTTTCTCCCCTATCCCCAGGGATAATATATATATATATATATATATATATATATATATCTTTCTTTCTTTCTTTTAAACTATTCGCCATTTCCCGCGTTAGCGAGGTAGCGCTAAGAACAGAGGACTGGGCCTTTTTTTGGAATATCCTCAACTGGCCCCCTCTGTTCCTTCTTTTGGAAAATTTAAAAAAAAAAAAAAAAAAAAAAAAAAAAAAAAAAAAACGAGAGGGGAGGATTTCCAGCCCCCCGCTCCCTCCCCTTTTAGTCGCCTTCTACGACACGCAGGGAATACGTGGGAAGTATTCTTAATCCCCTATCCCCATATATATATATATATATATATATATATATATATATATATATATATATATATATATATATATATTTTTTTTTTTTTTTTTTTCTTTTTTTTTCATACTATTCGCCATTTCCCCCCCCCAGCGGGGTAGCGTTAAGAACAGAGGACTATATATATATATATATATATATATATATATATATATATATATATATATATATATATATATATATAATCCCTGGGATAGGGGAGAAAGAAAACTTCCCACGTATTCCATGCGTGTCGTGGAAGGCGACTAAAAGGGGAGGGAGCGGGTGTCTGCAAATCCTCCCCTCTTGTTTTCAATTTTCCAAAAGAAGGAACAGAGAACTGGGCCAAGTGAGGATTTCCCTCAAGGGCTCAGTCCTCTGTTCTTAACGCTACCTCGCTTACGCAGGAAATGGCGAATAGTATGAAAACAAACCAGTGACGTATGTGACTCTATGCTCCGTATCTTCTCACTGTACTTGAAGGAAGCTTCATGACACATCTGAATGAATAACGCCTCATCTTATTCCTCATATACTGAATCAGTAACAAATTACACCACATTGCAAGATATATGAGATATAGGCTCGTTTTAACCACATTAGATCAACTTTTTGAAGACAATTTGAGATCTCCGGATGATAACACTCAGGAAGCAAGTAATGCTAGAAGAAGCCTGTAAAGTTTTTCTTTTTTTCACGTTGGTGGCTCCAGTCACGGAAAAACGTCCACATCAAGACTGGTCCTTACCTGAATCATAGAGAGAATTATAAAGCAGAATACGAAAAGACAAGTGAAAGTATTTGCGAAATTTGGAGAAAGAGAAAGACCTGTCGTTTGAAATGTGCCCGGTCATAGTTGTTGGGAAAGACATGAGAACGTAGAAAGTTTCATACCTTCGACGTGTAGAGAAAGAAGCAGGTATCAAAACGGCCCACCCTCTAGGTGCCCGATGATCACACTATAATCAGTGATGCAGCAGCTGCTTGCCGAGTATTGCGCGGTTTAGGTAGTGGTGGGGGCAAACAAGAAGCCAGCTCTCGACAGCAAAAACCAAAATAATACCTATAGAAGAGGGAAAGTGACCTTCACAGCGGCGTAGCGGAAGGGGTCAAGTTTTGAAGTTAGCCAGGGACAGTTTTTAAGTCGGATCGCTTTCGACTCTTGTCTGTCACGTAAGCATACAGAGCTAGAACCACCACCAATGTGACAGCAGTACTCCATACAAAGACGAATCAAGAAACC
The DNA here is from genome assembly GCF_036320965.1 of Panulirus ornatus. Taxonomy (NCBI): domain Eukaryota; kingdom Metazoa; phylum Arthropoda; class Malacostraca; order Decapoda; family Palinuridae; genus Panulirus; species Panulirus ornatus. The sequence continues at coordinate 50,233,103 of NC_092231.1, forward strand.
CTTGTGTAGACGGAGAAACTGTTCAGAAAAGAAGTATCGACATCTAAAGACGACACCCAGGTTATTAGAAGCAGACTTAGCTATTCCTGTAATGTGGGGTTTCCAAGAAAGAGTGAATGTTACAGTTATACCAAGTATATTGATTGAGGCAAGAGGTGGAATTACAGAACCGTAACAGAGACGAGAGTTGTGAAAAGTTTTCGATAGAGAGATGGGTATAAACTGGATCTTGAGTCTTCACTACACCCTACGTAGATCTAAGTTTATCTCACCATCAATAAACTCAACCTTATTACACACACGCCAAAAGCATCTTCACTACACATTTTCACCTTCAAGAAACAGATCTTCTCTAAGTCCATGACAAAAGCACCTTTACTACACTCTTGATAAACAGAAATTCATTTCATTCTCGACAAATGCATCACCACTTCATCCTCAACAAATGTACCTTCAATGCTCAATGAATAATCCTAAGAATACTTCCTCATTGAATAACATATTTCTACCGCACCCTCACTAAACTTAAATGTAACTTCACTGCACCC
>NC_092231.1:50233750-50316250 GCF_036320965.1 Panulirus ornatus
CTTTCACAGAATTTATATGGTTTTAACCCTACCACAGTTGTATACAGACACAGAGCCTTGTTAAGCATTTTTTCAACGACAAGATCCGACAGGAAAGTTTTCAGAAATGGTTTCTAATAATACAAACAATTGACCCAGATTTTCGTTTTGTTTCTGGCTCAGTCCATGTAGTTGCAGACGCGCTTCTCCCAGAGTGGGTCAGCCACTGTAAGGTAAAAGCCTCGTAGATTTGAAGTAGAAAGGTTGAGACATGCATCACGGAATGACCCCAGTCTGGATCCTATCATAGAATGCCTAGAGGGCATAAGATCATCCTTGGATGCAAAAAACAATTTGTTCATCAAGAGAATTTATTTAGCCCAGTGAGGAGTCGTGTGCAGGGACGCGAAATTAGGAGTAGCTCGCCCGGTTGTTAAACAAACAATAATCCAACATCATTAGTACAGGATATTCTTGGAAGTTATCAATCACATTGATTCAACCCAGGCCGCACACCCATGCGCAGGATAATGCTATAAAGCAAACTCGTTTGAGTATTTCGCCAAGATGCAGAAAAACTTACAGATCATATTTTTAAGGTGCCAAACCATTAACACACACAAGGAAGTCCCACTACCCTGCAGACTGTGTTGAAAAATCCTTATACCTTCATACCCATGAAAAGTTTATATGGACATATTATGAGGTGTTCCTAGGTCCATGGCAGCACAGAGACATTTAAGTAATTACTGATGCCTTCACGAGATATTGTGAAGTTAGTCCCAGTTCAAAATAAAGACGCAGCCACTGTCGCTATGGCGTTCAAGCAACATATTTTAGACAGACATAATGCGCTGAAGATTTTAGTCACAATAATGGTGGGGAATTTAATAACTTATTATTATAAGTACTATGTAAATTGTATAACAATAATAAATTACATATGGCAACATCAACCAGCCTCGAATGGCCTGGCAGAAAAGTTGAACCGTAAGAGGCCTCCAGTGTCTTCCCCACCAACATTAATTTTGATCATGATGAATGGGATGAATACCTGTCAAGATTGTCCAATGTTCATTAAACTCTGGATATCATATCAATTGGAGACACACCCATCCACGCCTTACAACGTTTTTGATAAAGAGAAGCCGTATGGCATAATAGCGTCCCCTCCTTCATGTCCAAGCGGTCCAGAAATCAGTTGTAGCGGAAAATATCAGCACGACTCAATTGATTCATCAAAGGATCAAGGAAAATCTAGGTGAAGCCATCTACAACCTATCACAGATCAGCTAATAAATCCGCAAAACCCATCAAAGGTGCTCCCGGACTCTTGGTAATGGTGCAGGAATTTAACTCTGAAGTGGAGTTCCTAAAACTTGACCCAAATGTCTGGCCCCTAGAGTCTTAGCTCACAAAGGGAACATAAGTTTAGGTTCGACATCTAAAACAGGTGACTTCGTGAAGAACATGAGATCACTTGAAAGTTGTACAGTATGTGAAACAAATGGAAAATCATCATCAATCATCCCGTTCCCACACCAGACAACACCCTCACCTCCAAACAATGTACACCAAATCATCTTCTACCAACTGTCATCTGTCCCCACACCATCACCCTCACATCACCACCACCCACATCACCACCACACCCTCACAACACCCTCATACACACATCAGTATCATTAAGAACCTGCCTTTAAGAAGTTGCTAAAGTGAATCATTTTCCAGGTTCTCTTCTCATGTCCTTAGGGAGTCTTCCAGTATATGACACCATGGCAGTACCAGGTGCGCCCGTTCACGAGTCACCGCGGTCCGCCTCGTGGAGGACCACAGTTAAGTTTGGGCCTGGAGGGTCTACCCTACTCTTACGATAATCTAGTGTAACTAATGGAGGCCGTACCACGATTACGTCTACCCTACCCAAGTTTTACACCAGGCGATCATCCCCCCCAGGAAAAAAACCCCTAGTGTTTGCTTCCTCCTCCAACCTATTTGTTAACCAGTGGACCTGGAATTGAATAGTACCTGTGTGATTCTGTATGACATAATAACAAACATTGAAGATCTCCTAATAAATCTAATACCAGATGACCCCAGAAAAGCAGAGGAGAAGCAAGAGAGTTCTGCTTAATTTGTAGTGTCACTCCAATCATATTGGTTTGGGTACTGCTACTCAGGGAAGACAAAAACTTAATTCAGTTAGGAATCAGGTTAGATCCTTACAATTTCAACAACTCTACACCAGATTATAAAGCTGAAGCTAAGGTCCTTAAACAACCTTCAGATATGGATTGAATGACATAATGATAACTGTTTAATAACTTGACACCAACCAAGTAAGCACTACTCGTCAAAGACTCTTAATCCCATATATGCTATAGGTGACTATTCCACATATGTTGATAGTTTATATACCCAAATCACTTATTATGCCACATTATTTCCACTGCATATTGGTAGATGTTATAATCTGGTAAACCAAGTTTGTCACAACCATCATTTTTTCCCTTCTCAGAACACCACGTACATTAAACAGCGATGACGAAATTCGTTGCACCCCAGCTCCCCTCTGCATCACGGGGCCAGTTATTACTCCTTACTAACGGTTTTGACGTGATCCTCAAGCGGTCATTATCCACATACCATGCAACTGACTCCAAACTACACCCTTGTGAACGTTAATACCATTCTCGTTTAATTATACAAACGAGTTGCAAAAGACTATCACTTGCTGATTAACGATGAACTTTCTCTCTTATATATCAATTCCTCGTTGATTTGCACATCACTCCTTGCATAATTTAGCATTGTGCCATAGAACCATGCTTGACAACTTGATTTGCTCCCCAATACTGTTTTCATGATTTACAAACATACTCATGTGATCACCATCTACTTTTAAGGCATCAACAAAATGTTCTTCATTCCGTTCCTTTAAGGAAATTCTGCTAACTGAGCCTTGGATTGAAAGTAATGGACAATATCACGGTACTGTTTTTTCCAGAACCGACAAATGGTTCTCATTCATTGCCTCACACCAATCAGCCCAAATCTTATTTTGTTTGTCTGGACCCCATTCTGTAGGAGAGCATGTACTTTATATTTTCAAGTTTCAAATTGTTCTATCTCATGATCAGTATTTGGGCCAGATTGATATAGCTATCCCGATTATAGAACGAATCGCCCCACAATATCACTTATCCACCATTAGATGAAGTAAATAAATCCAACACCTTCCATCTATGTTCAAGAAGATTTAGATTCTGCAATAGATGTTTGCTTTTTGTACCATTTACGTCACACGTCTCATATTTCTGGATTTTCATATTTCGTTGCTATAAGCAACTCATATTATTATTCATCGTATTCCATCTTATATTGTCGTCTACACAGAGGGTGTCCTAATATCGAATTCCCTACAGCCACATTGGATGTTCCAGAAGGGTAGTCGCAGCAAGCTATTCCTATTTAAGGAGGAATCTAACTCTCAGAATAATATTTATTGAATGATGGCTTGAATTTTCATTGCATACGATTTTGTTTATAACATATATATATTATATATAATATATATTATATAATCAAAATAGTATATAGATAATATATAAATATATATATATATATATTTTTTTTTTTTTTATCCCTAACAATTGTAGAGTGTGTTATGTAATCTTATCAAGAATACAGTTGATATAGTATAACTCTTGTTAATAACTATAATTTGCTTATTTCTGTACTCAGTATTACTTCATAAATAAACCATAACTTTTCATGGCTGGCAGGAGCTTGAGCCAGGTTGTGGCCGAGCAAAATGTAAGACTCACGCACACTACCAATAATTTTTCATTAACTATTTGTTATTATCATTTTACTGTGAGTTACATAGAGTTAGATGCATGTTGCCACGGGCTCACTGTTCTCATGGGCTACTGTTAATCAGGATGTTTGAACACGTAAGAGCTGATCTGTTATTTGAACACGTTGTTGAATGGGTGTTGACGGACTCCCATATAACCCCTGCCAGTGTGACCTGAGGGGACACACTGGCCAGCATCGTCACACTGTTCACTAGAGTGTGTCGTAGTGTGTCATAAGACTATAGCCCAGAGTACTACAGATGGACGTACACGTTTTGTTGTAATAAATCTACAAAGGCCGCCTGATCTTCATTGAGTACCATCCACGAAGAAGACCTGTATTCATTCCTGTCGACGACGCAACCTTACAAGCTAAGTTACTAGATATAAAGGAGAGCTATATTCTCAGATGAGAGCTAAGTTACTAGATATAAAGGAGAGCTATATTCTCAGATGATAACTAAGTTACTAGATATAAAGGAGAGCTATATTCTCAGATGATAACTAAGTTACTAGATATAAAGGTGAGCTATATTCTCAGATGATAACTAAGTTACTAGATATAAAGGAGAGCTATATTCTCAGATGATAACTAAGTTACTAGATATAAAGGTGAGCTATATTCTCAGATGACAACTAAGTTACTAGATATAAAGGAGAGCTATATTCTCAGATGACAACTAAGTTACTAGATATAAAGGAGAGCTATATTCTCAGATGATAACTAAGTTACTAGATATAAAGGAGAGCTATATTCTCAGATGATAATTAAGTTACTAGATATAAAGGAGAGCTATATTCTCATACGAGAGCTAAGTTACTAGATATAAAGGAGAGCTATATTCTCAGATGATAACTAAGTTACTAGATATAAAGGAGAGCTATATTCTCAGATGATAACTAAGTTACTAGATATAAAGGAGAGCTATATTCTCAGATGATAACTAAGTTACTAGATATAAAGGAGAGCTATATTCTCAGATGAGAGCTAAGTTACTAGATATAAAGGAGAGCTATATTCTCAGATGAGAGCTAAGTTACTAGATATAAAGGAGAGCTATATTCTCAGATGATAACTAAGTTACTAGATATAAAGGAGAGCTATATTCTCAGATGAGAGCTAAGTTACTAGATATAAGGAGAGCTATATTCTCAGATGATAACTAAGTTACTAGATATAAAGGAGAGCTATATTCTCAGATGAGAGCTAAGTTACTAGATATAAAGGAGAGCTATATTCTCAGATGATAACTAAGTTACTAGATATAAAGGAGAGCTATATTCTCAGATGAGAGCTAAGTTACTAGATATAAAGGAGAGCTATATTCTCAGATGAGAGCTAAGTTACTAGATATAAAGGAGAGCTATATTCTCAGATGATAACTAAGTTACTAGATATAAAGGAGAGCTATATTCTCAGATGATAACTAAGTTACTAGATATAAAGGAGAGCTATATTCTCAGATGATAACTAAGTTACTAGATATAAAGGAGAGCTATATTCTCAGATGATAACTAAGTTACTAGATATAAAGGAGAACTATATTCTCAGACGAGAGCCAAGTTACTAGAGATAAGGGAGAGCTATATTCTCTGATGATAGCTAAATTACTAGATATAAGGAAGAGTTATATTTTCAGATGATATCTAAGTCACTAGAGATAATGGAGAGCTATATTCTCAGATGATAACTAAGTTACTAGATATAAAGGAGAGCTATATTCTCAGATGATAACTAAGTTACTAGATATAAAGGAGAGCTATATTCTCAGATGATAACTAAGTTACTAGATATAAAGGAGAGCTATATTCTCAGATGATAACTAAGTTACTAGATATAAAGGAGAGCTATATTCTCAGATGATAACTAAGTTACTAGATATAAAGGAGAGCTATATTCTCAGATGATAACTAAGTTACTAGATATAAAGGAGAGGTATATTCTCAGATGATAACTAACTTACTAGATATAAAAGAGAGCTATATTCTCAGATGATAACTAAGTTACTAGATATAAAGGAGAGCTATATTCTCAGATGATAACTAAGTTACTAGATATAAAGGAGAGCTATATTCTCAGATGATAACTAAGTTACTAGATATAAAGGAGAGCTATATTCTCATACGAGAGCTAAGTTACTAGATATAAAGGAGAGCTATATTCTCAGATGATAACTAAGTTACTAGATATAAAAGAGAGCTATATTCTCAGATGATAACTAAGTTACTAGATATAAAGGAGAGCTATATTCTCAGATGATAACTAAGTTACTAGATATAAAGGAGAGCTATATTCTCAGATGATAACTAAGTTACTAGATATAAAGGAGAGCTATATTCTCAGATGATAACTAAGTTACTAGATATAAAGGAGAGCTATATTCTCAGATGATAACTAAGTTACTAGATATAAAGGAGAGCTATATTCTCAGATGATAACTAAGTTACTAGATATAAAGGAGAGCTATATTCTCAGATGATAACTAAGTTACTAGATATAAAGGAGAGCTATATTCTCAGATGATAACTAAGTTACTAGATATAAAGGAGAGCTATATTCTCAGATGAGAGCTAAGTTACTAGATATAAAGGAGAGCTATATTCTCAGATGACAGCTAAGTTACTAGATATAAAGGAGAGCTATATTCTCAGATGATAACTAAGTTACTAGATATAAAGGAGAGCTATATTCTCAGATGATAACTAAGTTACTAGATATAAAGGAGAGCTATATTCTCAGATGAGAGCTAAGTTACTAGAGATAAGGGAGAGATATATTCTCAGATGACACCTAAGTTACTAGAGGTAAGGGAGACTTACATCTAAGATGATGGCTACATTACTAGAGATGAGTGAGAGCTATATTCTCAGATGATAGCTAAACAACTAGAGATAAGGGAGAGATATATACTCAAATGATAGCTAAGTTACTAGAGATAGGGGAGAGCTATATTCTCAGCTAAGTTATTAGAGATGAGGGAGAGCTATATTCGCAAATGATAACTAAGCTACTAGAGATAAGTGAGAGGTGTATTCTCAGATGATATCAAAGCTATTAGTGATAAGGGAGATCTGTATTCTCAGACGATTGCTAAGTTACTGTAGATGAGGGAGAGCTATAGTTTAAGAATATAGCTAAGCTACTAGAGATAGGTGAGAGCTATATTTTCAGATGATGAATAAGTTTCTGGAGATAATGGAGAGCTGTATTCTCAGGTGATATCTATGAAAAGTGCGCGCATATGTACTTCATTATACATATATATATATATATATATATATATATATATATATATATATATATATATATATATATATATATATATATATATATATATATATATATATATATATATATATATTCAAACTATTCGACATTTCCCGCATCAGCAAAGTAGTGTTAAGAACAGAGGACTGGGCCTCTGAGGGAACATCCTCACCTGGCACCCTTCCCTGTTCCTTCTTTTGGAAAATTAAAAAAAAAACAAGAGGGGAGGATTTCCAGCCCCCCGCTCCCTCACCATTTAGTCGCCTTCTACGACACGCAGGGAATACGTGGGAAGTATTCTTTCTCCCCAGTCCCCAGAGATATATATATATATATATATATATATATATATATATATATATATATATATATATATATATATATATATATATATATATATATATATATATATATATATATATATATGTATATATATTTATTTCTTTCTTTCTTTCAAACTATTCGCCATTTCCCGCATTAGCGAGGTAGCGTTAAGAACAGAGGACTGGGCCTTGAGGGAATACCCTCACCTGGCCCAATTCTCTGTTCCTTCTTTTGGAAAACTAAAAAAAAAACGAGAGGGGAGGATTTCCAGCCCCCCGCTCCCTCCCCTTTTAGTCGCCTTCTACGACACGCAGGGAATACGTGGGAAGTATTCTTTCTCCCCTATCCCCAGGGATATATATATATATATATATATATTTATATATATATATATATATATATATATATATATATATATATATATATATATATATATATATATATATATTATTTTTTATTATTATACTTTGTCGCTGTCTCCCGCGTTTGCGAGGTAGCGCAAGGAAACAGACGAAAGAAATGGCCCAACCCCCCCCCCCATACACATGTATATACATACGTCCACACACGCAAATATACATACCTACGCAGCTTTCCATGGTTTACCCCAGACGCTTCACATGCCCTGCTTCAATCCACTGACAGCACGTCAACCCCGGTATACCACATCGCTCCAATTCACTCTATTCCTTGCCCTCCTTTCACCCTCCTGCATGTTCAGGCCCCGATCACACAAAATCTTTTTCACTCCATCTTTCCACCTCCAATTTGGTCTCCCTCTTCTCCTTGTTCCCTCCACCTCCGACACATATATCCTCTTGGTCAATCTTTCCTCACTCATCCTCTCCATGTGCCCAAACCACTTCAAAACACCCTCTTCTGCTCTCTCAACCACGCTCTTTTTATTTCCACACATCTCTCTTACCCTTACGTTACTCACTCGATCAAACCACCTCACACCACACATTGTCCTCAAACATCTCATTTCCAGCACATCCATCCTCCTGCGCACAACTCTATCCATAGCCCAAGCCTCGCAACCATACAACATTGTTGGAACCACTATTCCTTCAAACATACCCATTTTTGCTTTCCGAGATAATGTTCTCGACTTCCACACATTCTTCAAGGCCCCCAGGATTTTCGCCCCCTCCCCCACCCTATGATCCACTTCCGCTTCCATGGTTCCATCCACTGCCAGATCCACTCCCAGATATCTAAAACACTTCACTTCCTCCAGTTTTTCTCCATTCAAACTCACCTCCCAATTGACTTGACCCTCAACCCTACTGTACCTAATAACCTTGCTCTTATTCACATTCACTCTTAACTTTCTTCTTCCACACACTTTTCCAAACTCAGTCACCAGCTTCTGCAGTTTCTCACATGAATCAGCCACCAGCGCTGTATCATCAGCGAACAACAACTGACTCACTTCCCAAGCTCTCTCATCCCCAACAGACTTCATACTTGCCCCTCTTTCCAAAACTCTTGCATTTACCTCCCTAACAACCCCATCCATAAACAAATTAAACAACCATGGAGACATCACACACCCCTGCCGCAAACCTACATTCACTGAGAACCAATCACTTTCCTCTCTTCCTACACGTACACATGCCTTACATCCTCGATAAAAACTTTTCACTGCTTCTAACAACTTTCCTCCCACACCATATATTCTTAATACCTTCCACAGAGCATCTCTATCAACTCTATCATATGCCTTCTCCAGATCCATAAATGCTACATACAAATCCATTTGCTTTTCTAAGTATTTCTCACATACATTCTTCAAAGCAAACACCTGATCCACACATCCTCTACCACTTCTGAAACCACACTGCTCTTCCCCAATCTGATGCTCTGTACATATATATATATATATATATATATATATATATATATATATATATATATATATATATATATATATATATATATATATATATATATATATATATATGTGTTGGAAATAAAAAGAGCGTGGTTGAGAGAGCAGAAGAGGGTGTTTTTGAAATGGTTTGGGCACATGGAGAGAATGAGTGAGGAAAGGTTGACCAAGAGGATATATGTGTCGGAGGTGGAGGGAACGAGGAGAAGTCTGAGACCAAATTGGAGGTGGAAAGATGGAGTGAAAAAGATTTTGAGTGATCGGGGCCTGAACATGCAGGAGGGTGAAAGGAGGGCAAGGAATAGAGTGAATTGGATCGATGTGGTATACCGGGGCTGACGTGCTGTCAGTGGATTGAATCAGGGCATGTGAAGCGTCTGGGGTAAACCATGGAAAGCTGTGTAGGTTTGTATATTTGCGTGTGTGGACGTGTATGTATATACATGTGTATGGGGGTGGGTTGGGCCATTTCTTTCGTCTGTTTCCTTGCGCTACCTCGCAAACGCGGGAGACAGCGACAAAGCAAAAAAAAAGCAAAAAAAAAGAATATATATATATATATATATATATATATATATATATATAAACATATATATATATATATATATATATATATATATATATATATATATATATATATATATATATATATATATATATATATATATATATATATATATATATATATATATATATACATATGTATATATATATATATATATATATATATATATATATATATATATATATATATATATATATATATATATATATATATATATATATATATATATATATATATATATTAAGAAAGGGGGTGACTGTATTGTTGACTGGTTGGTAAGGTTATTTAATATATGTATGATTCATGGTGAGGTGCCTGAGGATTGGCGGAATGAGTGCATAGTGCCATTGTACAAAGGCAAAGGGGATAAGAGTGAGTGCTCAAATTACAGAGGTATAAGTTTGTTGAGTATTCCTGGTAAATTATATGGGAGGGTATTGATTGAGAGGGTGAAGGCATGTACAGAGCATCAGATTGGGGAAGAGCAGTGTGGTTTCAGAAGTGGTAGAGGATGTGTTGATCAGGTGTTTGCTTTGAAGAATGTATGTGAGAAATACTTAGAAAGCAATTGGATTTGTATGTAGCATTTATGGATCTGGAGAAGGCATATGATAGAGTTGATAGAGATGCTCTGTGGAAGGTACTAAGAATATATGGTGTGGGAGGCAAGTTGTTAGAAGCAGTGAAAAGTTTTTATCGAGGATGTAAGGCATGTGTACGTGTAGGAAGAGAGGAAAGTGATTGGTTCTCAGTGAATGTAGGTTTGCGGCAGGGGTGTGTGATGTCTCCATGGTTGTTTAATTTGTTTATGGATGGGGTTGTTAGGGAGGTAAATGCAAGAGTTTTGGAAAGAGGGGCAAGTATGAAGTCTGTTGTGGATGAGAGAGCTTGGGAAGTGAGTCAGTTGTTGTTCGCTGATGATACAACGCTGGTGGCTGATTCATGTAAGAAACTGCAGAAGGTGGTGACTGAGTTTAGTAAAGTGTGTGAAACAAGAAAGTTAAGAGTAGATGTGAATAAGAGCAAGGTTATTAGGTACAGTAGGGTTGAGGGTCAAGTCAATTGGGAGGAAAGTTTGAATGGAGAAAAACTGGAGGAAGTAAAGTGTTTTGAATATCTGGGAGTGGATGTGGCAGCGGATGGAACCATGGAAGCGGAAGTGAATCATAGGGTGGGGGAGGGGGCAAAAATTCTGGGAGCCTTGAAGAATGTTTGGAAGTCGAGAACACTATCTCGGAAAGCAAAAATGGGTATGTTTGAAGGATTAGTGGTTCCAACTATGTTGTATTGTTGCGAGGCGTGGGCTATGGATAGGGTTGTGCGCAGTAGGGTGGATGTGCTGGAAATGAGCTGTTTGAGGACAATATGTGGTGTGAGGTGGTTTGATCGAGTAAGTAATGTAAGGGTAAGGGAGATGTGTGGAAATAAAAAGAGTGTGGTTGAGAGAGCAGAAGAGGGTGTTTTGAAATGGTTTGGTCACACTGAGAGAATGAGTGAGGAAAGATTGACCAAGAGGATATATGTGTCAGAGGTGGAGGGAACGAGAAGTGGGAGACCAAATTGGAGGTGGAAAGATGGAGTGAAAAAGATTTTGAGTGATCGGGGCCTAAACGTGCAGGAGGGTGAAAGGCGTGCAAGGAATAGAGTGAATTGGAGCGATGTGGTATACCGGGGTCGACATGCTGTCAATGGATTGAACCAGGGCATTTGAAGCGTCTGGGGTAAACCATGGAAAGTTTTGTGGAGTCTGGATGTGGAAAGAGAGCTGTGGTTTCGGTGCATTATTACATGACAGCTAGAGATTGAGTGTGGATGAATGGGGCCTTTGTTGTCTTTTCCTAGCTCTACCCCGCACACATGAGGGGTTATTCCATATGTGGCGAGGTGGCGATGGGAATAAATAAAGGCAGACAGTATGAATTATGTACATGTGTATGTATGTATATGTCTGTGTGTGTATATATATATGTGTGTACATTGAGATGTATGGGTATGTATATTTGCGTGTGTGGACATGTATGTATATACATGTGTATGTGGGTGGGTTGGGCCATTCTTTCGTATGTTTCCTTGCGCTACCTCGCTAATGTGGGAAATGGCGAATAGTGTGAAAAATATATATATATATATATATATATATATATATATATATATATATATATATATATATATATATATATATATATATATATATATATATATGAATATATCCCTGGGGATAGGGGAGAAAGAATACTTCCCACGTATTCCCTGCGTGTCGTAGAAGGCGACTAAAAGGGGAGGGAGCGGGTGGCTGGAATTCCTCCCCTCTTTTGTTTTTTTTTAATTTTCCAAAAGAAGGAACAGAGAAGGGGGTCAGGTGAGGATATTCCCTCTAAGGCCCAGTTCTCTGTTCTTAACGCTACCTCGCTAACGCGGGAAATGGCAAATAGTATAAAAAAAAAGATATATACATATATATATATATAATATATAATACATATATATATAATTTAAGTAATGATGATATTAATATTTGCAAGGATTTAGTGTATGCCAGTTTGTCAAAACCAGTGGAAACTAATTGCCCTAAAAGATTCTTAAGAGCTATTAACACGTTAAAAAAAGACAAGGATATACATATTACTAAAGCAGATAAGGCTAACACTGTTGTGATTTTAGACAAAAGTAACTATTTATCTAAAATGAATGATCTTCTAAACGATAACACAACATATTCTAAACTTAGTAAAAATCCCTTAGACGCAGTAAATTCTCACTTCAATAAAGAAATGAAGCTGTTGTTGAAAGGTAACATTTCTCTTATCAAAAATTTGTCATCTTTGTCCCCTTCACTGCCATATATGTATGGACTTATCAAAACACATAAACAAAATTTTCCAACATGACCTATAGTGAGTTCAGTACGCTCCATCACATATAAATTATCAAAATGGTTAGTTTCCTTATTAAGCCCTTTAGTGGGTAAGGTATCTAATTCTAATATCATGAACAATGTAGATTTAGTCAACAAGCTAAACAATATCAATATTAATTTTGATTTCAAACTAGTTAGCTTTGATGTTTCCTCACTTTTCACTAAAGTTCCAGTTGATGACCTTTTAGAATATTTATTTGATGTCTTGGATGATATTCATTTACCTGTTTCAAAGTCTAATTTCATTGAACCGATAAAATTGTGTATAAAAGACTGTGTATTTCAATTTAATGGAGATTATTATGCTCAAAAATTTGGTATGGCAATGGGTAACCCTCTTTGACCTGTACTAAGTAATCTTTACATGGAATGTTTTGAAACAAAATTACTAAAGGATATCTTACCTTCTAATGCAATTTGGTTTAGGTATGTAGATGATGTTCTTTGTGTTTGGCCAACAAATGAAAATTTACAAATATTTCTCCCTTTACTTAACAATTTAGCAACTTCCATCAAATTTACTTTAGAAAATGAAAATAATGCTATGTTACCATTTGTAGATTGCATGATCCATAGACAAGGAAACAAGTTTAAGTTTAGCATATACAGAAAACCCACCAATGTATGCTCATATATCCATTATTACTCATCTCAACATGACAGAGTTAAATTATCATCATTTCAATCTATGTTCCTAAGGGCATTACGTATTTGCAGTCCAGAGTTTATTGATGTGTTTGAGAAGATATATTCTATTGGATCTAAGTTAAAGTACCCTAGATCTTTCATTGATAAATCCCTTAAGCTAGCAAAGAAATCATTTTATAGAGTTGAGCCCAAACCTCCCATTGACACCAAGAATCTTTTAGTTCTCCCTTATAATAATAATTTCACTTTGCTTCCCATGTTGCTTAAATCCTTTAATGTAAATGTTGCCTTTAGCAACAATAATACTATAAAGAATATCTTAATCAGGAATTCACCAGAAAATTCTCTTGGTTGCATCTGTAAAGTTCGTTGTGGAAACTGTGATAAATTTTATGTTGGTCAGACTGGTAAGGATCTTTCTGTTAGACTTAAGCAACATAAATATAGTATAAGAACGGGACAAGAATCAAATGCCTTGTTTAATCATGTTAAAAACTATGATCATTGTATTGAATGGAGTAACGCCATCTCAGTTGTTAACTCTAACTCTATTACCAAGAGAAATATCATTGAATCTTCTATTATTGAATACACAAAGAATTATAATCTTAATATTAGTCATGGTCTGTACAAATTAGATAACTTTATTGTTGATAAGATTTGTAAAATGATAAGTTTACGAACGCTCGTTGTATGTTTTGGACAATCACATGTTTACCAAATGGCGTCCTAGCTCCGTCTCTTCGATGTATATCAACTGACTGTTATATTTCTCTCTTGTGTCTCCCCTGATGATGTGATTATTACACGAAAGTGCACTTGGGAACTTTTCGTGTTTCATTTTCCCCGTGGACTCATAGGAATGTATATATATATATATATATATATATATATATATATATATATATATATATATATATATATATATATATATATATATATATATATATATATATATATATATATTATCCTTGGGGATAGGGGATTAAGAATACTTCCCACGTATTCCCTGCGTGTCGTAGAAGGCGACTAAAAGGGGAGGGAGCGGGGGGCTGGAAATCCTCCCCGCTCGTTTTTTTTTTTTTTTTCCAAAAGAAGGAACAGAGGGGGCCAGGTGAGGATATTCCAAAAAAGGCCCAGTCCTCTGTTCTTAACGCTACCTCGCTAACGCGGGAAATGGCGAATAGTTTAAAAGAAAGAAGAATATATATATATATATATATATATATATATATATATATATATATATATATATATATATATATATATATATATATATATATATTTCTTTTTTTTTCATACTATTCGCCATTTCCCGCCCCAGCGGGGTAGCGTTAAGAACAGAGGACTATATATATATATATATATATATATATATATATATATATATATATATATATATATATATATATATATATTTTTTTTTTTTATACTATTCGCTATTTCCCGCGATAGCGAGGTAGCGTTAAGAACAGAGGACTGGGCCTTTGAGGGAATATCCTCACCTGGACCTCTTCTCTGTTCCTTCTTTTGGAAAAAAAAAAAAATTAAAAAAAAAAAAAAAAAACGAGAGGGGAGGATTTCCAACCCCCCGCTCCCTTCCCTTTTAGTCGCCTTCTACGACACGCAGGGAATACGTGGGAAGTATTCTTTCTCCCCTATCCCCATTATATACATATATATATATATATATATATATATATATATATATATATATATATATATATATATATATATATATATATATATATATATATATATATATATATATATATATATATATATATATATATATATATATATATATATATATATATATATATATATATATATATATATATATATATATATATATATATATATATATATATATATATATATATATATATATATATAATCCCTGGGGATAGGGGAGAAAGAAAACTTCCCACGTATTCCATGCGTGTCGTGGAAGGCGACTAAAAGGGGAGGGAGCGGGAGTCTGCAAATCCTCCCCTCTTGTTTTCAATTTTCCAAAAGAAGGAACAGAGAACTGGGGAAGTGAGGATTTCCCTCAAGGGCTTAGTCCTCTGTTCTTAACGCTACCTCGCTTACGCAGGAAATGGCGAATAGTATGAAAACACAAACCAGTGAAGTATGTGACTCTATGCTCCGTATCTTCTCACTGTACTTGAAGGAAGCTTCATGACACATCTGAATGAATAACGCCTCATCTTATTCCTCATATACTGAATCAGTAACAAATTACACCACATTGCAAGATATATGAGATATAGGCTCGTTTTAACCACATTAGATCAACTTTTTGAAGACAATTTGAGATCTCCGGATGATAACACTCAGGAAGCAAGTAATGCTAGAAGAAGCCTGTAAAGTTTTTCTTTTTTTCACGTTGGTGGCTCCAGTCACGGAAAAACGTCCACATCAAGACTGGTCCTTACCTGAATCATAGAGAGCATTATAAAGCAGAATACGAAAAGACAAGTGAAAGTATTTGCGAAATTTGGAGAAAGAGAAAGACCTGTCGTTTGAAATGTGCCCGGTCATAGTTGTTGGGAAAGACATGAGATCGTAGAAAGTTTCATACCTTCGACGTCTAGAGAAAGAAGCAGGTATCAAAACGGCCCACCCTCTAGGTGCCCGATGGTCACACTATAATCAGTGATGCAGCAGCTGCTTGCCGAGTATTGCGCGGTTTAGGTAGTGGTGGGGGCAAACAAGAAGCCAGCTCTCGACAGCAAAAACCAAAATAATACCTACAGCGGCGTAGCGGAAGGGGTCAAGTTTTGAAGTTAGCCAGGGACAGTTTTTAAGTCGGATCGCTTTCGACTCCTGTCTGTCACGTAAGCATACAGAGCTAGAACCACCACCAATGTGACAGCAGTACTCCATACAAAGAGGAATCAAGAAACCCTTGTGTAGACGGAGAAACTATTCAGAAAAGAAGTATCGACATCTAAAGACGACACCCAGGTTATTAGAAGCAGACTTAGCTATTCCTGTAATGTGGGGTTTCCAAGAAAGAGTGGATGTTACAGTTATACCAAGTATATTGATTGAGGCAAGAGGTGGAATTACAGAATCGTAACAGAGACGAGAGTTGTGAAAAGTTTTCGATAGAGAGATGGGTATAAACTGGATCTTGAGTCTTCACTACACCCTACGTAGATCTAAGTTTATCTCACCATCATTGAACTCAACCTTATTACACACACGCCAAAAGCATCTTCACTACACATTTTTACCTTCAAGAAACAGATCTTCTCTAAGTCCATGACAAAAGCACCTTTACTACACGCTTGATAAACAGAAATTCATTTCATTCTCGACAAATGCATCACCACTTCATCCTCAACAAATGTACCTTCAATGCTCAATGAATAATCCTAAGAATACTTCCTCATTGAATAACATATTTCTACCACACAATCACTAAACTTAAATGTAACTTCACTGCACCCTCAAGAAACCTAAATTCATTTCATCGCTGACAAATACATCTTCACTACTCTCTTGACAAAAGCATCTTGACTATACCTTAAACAAATGTATCTTAATTGCATTATGGACAAATGTAGTTATGATTACGTCCTAAGTAAATCTGAATTCAATTCACCCTCGAAACGCATCTTTACTACACCCACAACGAATCAATATGACAAAGAATGATACACTATACTTTCAGTAAACTTGAATTAATACATATCTTCACTACAATCTCGAAATAGGTATCTTCACTACAATCTCAATAAATCTAAATTTGTTTCACCCTCAAACGCTTCTTCATCAGACCCTCGACAAATACACCTTCACTACACTCCTCAGTAACCCTTAAACCATTTCGACCTCGACAAACGTATTTTCACTATACCTTCGAAAAATGAATCTTCACTACACTTATATACGTATCTTCACTAGAATCCCAATAAACCTAAATTTATATACGTATCTTCGCTACAATCCCAATAGACCTAAATTTATATACGGATCTTCATTACAATCCCAATAAACCTTAATTTGTATACGTATCTTCACTACAATCTCAATGAACCTAAATCTATATACGTATCTTCACTACAATCTCAATAAACCTAAATTCGCTTCACCCTCGACAAACGCTTCTTCATCAGACCCTCGACAAATACACCTTCACTACACTCCTCAGTGACCCTTCAACCATTTCGACCTCGACAAACGTATTTTCACTATACCTTCGAAAAATGAATCTTCACTACACTTATATACGTATCTTCACTACAATCCCAATAAACCTAAATTTATATGCGTATCTTCACTGCTATCCCAATAAAAATAAATTTATATACGTATCTTCACTACAATCCCAGTAAACCTAGATTTATATACGTATCTTCATTACAATCCCAATAAACCTAAATTTATATGCGTATCTTCACTACAATCCCAATAAACCTAAATCTATATACGTATCTTCACTACATTCTCAATAAACTTGGATTTCCGAGGATATATATAGCACGTTCCTGGGCTCTAGGCTCATTCATCTCCAAGATGTGCTACAGGAAGGATCTCTCCCGATTGGATGTGGAACATCTTATTGCAACTGGGGAACTTCTTGGAGAAGGTGCTTTCGGAACGGCTTATCGTGTGAAATGGGACGGTGCTGACACCGTCCTTAAAGTCGGAAAGACTTTCAGTGTTGCACCTCCTGTGATGTATGAGCTGGAGGCCTACTTTCTGGAAAAAGTCAGTGGAGTCGGAGGAGCCCCTCGACTGCTGGCCACCTCTGACGATCCTCCAGCTCTTCTCACAACCTTCGTTGGTTCCGACACCCTCGGAGACCTGCTCCTGGATCGCGAGCTTCCCGACAAGTACCTAGGCCTCATCGGACTTCAGGTCTGCCTCCGTGTCAAAGAGCTACACGCCATTGGTGTCTACCACAATGACCTACACACGGGAAACATCGTGGTCACCATCCCACACGATCTCTCACTCCCGCCCGAGGTCAGCTTGATAGATTTTGGCCTTGCCTCATACCATCCATCTGCTCTTACTCAATTGCCGGCAGACGACAGGTACCACGTCTTGAAGACTACGAACAGTAGCGCCGTCACTCCCATAACACCAGACTTGGGTGACTTGGGGTACCTCCTTCACGACGACATACTCAGCGCAACGGAACAGGAGGCTCCAGAGTCTGTAATCAACGTAACTCGCCAGGCTGCTCTAGGCCATATTAAAGATATAGATGAGATCATTTCTGCATTGACGGAATTCGTCTCAAGCTGAACCACCTCCTCATGACCCAGTCACCACGCAGCCCAAAACATGTGACAAGCCCCATCTGAGGGCAAATCTCACCAGGACAACAATAGAGACAATTGGGATAATCTATATCTCCAACGATGTGTTCCATGCACTGGAAGAAGGTAGTGTGAGGGGGATGATGAGGACCCGAAGTCGATCCCCTGACCTAGCCTCCAGGTGGCGGGTCTGGTGAACTCTTGAGGACACATTAACTCTCACAGGCTAACAGGGGTCTCACACACACACTTGGATAGATTACATATTTACTTCCTAAGTATCAGAGGCAAAATATCATTACTGGAAGATATGCCTAAACATATATTGACGGAATTAGAATATTTTACAGCAGTCACGTGCATAGTGATGATGTAGGCAGGCGTGAGAATAATTCTGCTGGTAGAGTTTTATTTTATTTATCCCAAGTCACTCTGGCCGAGGCGTGATGATAATCCCTCGTAAGACCATTTCTCACGAATCACTCTCACACTGATGACTGCAAGTGGATCCATGATTCGAAATGGAAAAATTACGTTCCAGACGGAGGCCTATATCAAGTTGTCTTCTCATTTCCTGGTACATAACTGCTGGCCTGGAAACACATAAGGAAACTCTCTGAAGTGTCAAGATGGATCGCCTCTTGACCCTACCTGGCGGGAGAGACCATCTTAGGTCAGGCGTGTGTGGGGCAGAAGTGACCTGTTTACTGGTTCTCCCTGAAATTCGTATTGTCTTCATCTTATGTTTATTTCCAGTCACTTCAGTGGAAACGAATGTTATGTTCAGTAGCGTCATATTGAATGGTCTCTTCTTCAGTTCTACTTCCCAACCTCTGAGAAATAAAAAGACAATACAGAAAAATATCTGAAATATTGAAGTGGACTACCAGCAAAAGAAATCAGTTGCTGCTGTAACCAACAGTGCCACAATACCACTGTAATCAACAGCGCCACAATACCACTGTAACCAACAGTGCCACAATACCACTGTAACCAACAGTGCCACATACCACTGTAACCAACAGTACCACAATACCACTGTAACCAACAGTGCCACAATACCACTATAACCAATACTGCCACAACATCACTGTAACCAACATTGCGACAACACCACTCCAACCAACAGTGCCACAACACCACTTCAACCAACAGTGCCACTACACCACTGTTACTAACAGTGCCACAACACCACTGTGACCAACAGTGTCACAACACCACTGTAACTAACAGTGCCACATTACAACTGTAGCCAAAAGTGCCACAACAACACTGTAACTAACAGTGCCACAACACCACTGTAACCTACAGTGCCACAACACCACTCCAACCAACAGTGACACAAAACCACTTCAACCAACAGTGCCACTACACCACTGTAACTAACAGTGCCACAACACCACTGTAACCAACAGTGCCACAACACCACCGTAACTAACAGTGACACAACACCAATGTAACCAACAGTGCCACAACACCACTGTAACCACAGTGCCACAAATCCACTGTAACAACAGTAACACAACATCACTGTAACCAACAGTGCCACAACACCACTGTAACAACAGTGCCACAACACCACTGTAACTAACACTGCCACAACACCACTGTAACCAACAATGCCACAACACCAATGCAACCAACAGTGCTACAACACCACTGTAACAACAGTTCCACAACACCACTGCAACTAACAGTGCCACAACACCACTGTAACTAACAGTGCCACAACATCACTGCAACCATTACTGTCTGCAGTACCAACTTGACCAGTGTAGCCAACGGTGTCGACAGTTTGACCTTTACTGTTACTACAATGATACAGCAACACAACATTCACTTGATACCTTTACCACTACCGGCTACATAACCAGTTTTCATTTCTGCATTGAAGGAATTCGTCTCAAGCTGTACCACCTACTCATGACCCAGTCACCACCCATGGGGGAGTGACAAGCCCATATGGCAGCGCTCGTACAGGTAGAGAGATGAGGGGGCTGTCAGAGAGGGACCCTTCTGTACAGTTAGGTGGCTTCAACGTACAGCCCAAAACATGTGACAAGCCCCATCTGAGGACCAATTTCACCAGGACACCAATCTGTACAATTGGGATAATGTGTATCTCCAGCCAAGTGTTCCATGCACTGGATGATGTTTGCCTGAACATCTCTTAACGTTCTTCTTAATGTTTCATAGTAAGGTTATACTGTGGAGTCACATTATCAAAATTGACTGTTTCCCTGATGCTGAGCACAAGTTTCCAGAGCAAAGTGATCTCATTATAACTTGACCATACCTAGCGTTACAACACTGTTGTAGTCGCTGTTAATACCAGGCAATATTTCTGAGGAAGGAGAAGTAGTTGGGTCAAGAGCTGATGTTCACGTTTCCGTTGTCAGAGGAAATCAAGATAAGACCAGAACATAATGAAATTCTTCACTCTCCTACTTCTTCAACACAATGTATTGATATAAACATCACCCATTATGACAGTTATCATCAATGATAAGCTGATGGAACCTAACCTCACCTCACCGGATACAACATAAACAAATACACAAAAATTCGTCGATACAGATATTATTTTTTCTAACCATCATAACGACCATAGTAAGTTTATATAACATTTCCTTATGTGGTGGATACCATGTGGCACGTCATATAACAGTTGTAGATAATATCTGTGACATGTTAACCCTCAGTCATCACATTCACATGTTCTACTGAAACTCTGGAGATATGTATGGCCCAGGGAGGCAGGCTGTGCTGGTACTGGATAACCCAGCACAGGTAGTGGTACTTATGTACTGGTACTGGATAACCCAGCACAGGTAGTGGTACTTATGTACTGGTACTGGATAACCCAGCACAGGTAGTGGTACTTATGTACTGGTACTGGATAACCCAGCACAGGTAGTGGTACTTATGTACTGGTACTGGATAACCCAGCACAGGTAGTGGCACTTATGTACTGGTACTGGATAACCCAGCACAGGTAGTGGTACTTATGTACTGGTACTGGATAACCCAGCACAGGTAGTGGTACTTATGTACTGGTACTGGATAACCCAGCACAGGTAGTGGTACTTATGTACTGGTACTGGATAACCCAGCACAGGTAGTGGTACTTATGTACTGGTACTGGATAACCCAGCACAGGTAGTGGTACTTATGTACTGGTACTGGATAACCCAGCACAGGTAGTGGTACTTATGTACTGGTACTGGATAACCCAGCACAGGTAGTGGTACTTATGTACTGGTACTGGATAACCCAGCACAGGTAGTGGTACTTATGTACTGGTACTGGATAACCCAGCACAGGTAGTGGTACTTATGTACTGGTACTGGATAACCCAGCACAGGTAGTGGTACTTATGTACTGGTACTGGATAACCCAGCACAGGTAGTGGTACTTATGTACTGGTACTGGATAACCCAGCACAGGTAGTGGTACTTATGTACTGGTACTGGATAACCCAGCACAGGTAGTGGTACTTATGTACTGGTACTGGATAACCCAGCACAGGTAGTGGTACTTATGTACTGGTACTGGATAACCCAGCACAGGTAGTGGTACTTATGTACTGGTACTGGATAACCCAGCACAGGTAGTGGTACTTATGTACTGGTACTGGATAACCCAGCACAGGTAGTGGTACTTATGTACTGGTACTGGATAACCCAGCACAGGTAGTGGTACTTATGTACTGGTACTGGATAACCCAGCACAGGTAGTGGTACTTATGTACTGGTACTGGATAACCCAGCACAGGTAGTGGTACTTATGTACTGGTACTGGATAACCCAGCACAGGTAGTGGTACTTATGTACTGGTACTGGATAACCCAGCACAGGTAGTGGTACTTATGTACTGGTACTGGATAACCCAGCACAGGTAGTGGTACTTATGTACTGGTAATGGATAACCCAGCACAGGTAGTGGTACTTATGTACTGGTACTGGATAACCCAGCACAGGTAGTGGTACTTATGTGCTGGTAATGGATAACCCAGCACAGGTAGTGGTACTTATGTACTGGTAATGGATAACCCAGCACAGGTAGTGGTACTTATGTGCTGGTAATGGATAACCCAGCACAGGTAGTGGTACTTATGTACTGGTAATGGATAACCCAGCACAGGTAGTGGTACTTATGTACTGGTACTGGATAACCCAGCACAGGTAGTGGTACTTATGTACTGGTACTGGATAACCCAGCACAGGTAGTGGTACTTATGTACTGGTACTGGATAACCCAGCACAGGTAGTGGTACTTATGTACTGGTACTGGATAACCCAGCACAGGTAGTGGTACTTATGTACTGGTACTGGATAACCCAGCACAGGTAGTGGTACTTATGTACTGGTACTGGATAACCCAGCACAGGTAGTGGTACTTATGTACTGGTACTGGATAACCCAGCACAGGTAGTGGTACTTATGTACTGGTACTGGATAACCCAGCACAGGTAGTGGTACTTATGTACTGGTACTGGATAACCCAGCACAGGTAGTGGTACTTATGTACTGGTACTGGATAACCCAGCACAGGTAGTGGTACTTATGTACTGGTACTGGATAACCCAGCACAGGTAGTGGTACTTATGTACTGGTACTGGATAACCCAGCACAGGTAGTGGTACTTATGTACTGGTACTGGATAACCCAGCACAGGTAGTGGTACTTATGTACTGGTACTGGATAACCCAGCACAGGTAGTGGTACTTATGTACTGGTACTGGATAACCCAGCACAGGTAGTGGTACTTATGTACTGGTACTGGATAACCCAGCACAGGTAGTGGTACTTATGTACTGGTACTGGATAACCCAGCACAGGTAGTGGTACTTATGTACTGGTACTGGATAACCCAGCACAGGTAGTGGTACTTATGTACTGGTACTGGATAACCCAGCACAGGTAGTGGTACTTATGTACTGGTACTGGATAACCCAGCACAGGTAGTGGTACTTATGTACTGGTACTGGATAACCCAGCACAGGTAGTGGTACTTATGTACTGGTACTGGATAACCCAGCACAGGTAGTGGTACTTATGTACTGGTACTGGATAACCCAGCACAGGTAGTGGTACTTATGTACTGGTACTGGATAACCCAGCACAGGTAGTGGTACTTATGTACTGGTACTGGATAACCCAGCACAGGTAGTGGTACTTATGTACTGGTACTGGATAACCCAGCACAGGTAGTGGTACTTATGTACTGGTACTGGATAACCCAGCACAGGTAGTGGTACTTATGTACTGGTACTGGATAACCCAGCACAGGTAGTGGTACTTATGTACTGGTACTGGATAACCCAGCACAGGTAGTGGTACTTATGTACTGGTACTGGATAACCCAGCACAGGTAGTGGTACTTATGTACTGGTACTGGATAACCCAGCACAGGTAGTGGTACTTATGTACTGGTACTGGATAACCCAGCACAGGTAGTGGTACTTATGTACTGGTACTGGATAACCCAGCACAGGTAGTGGTACTTATGTACTGGTACTGGATAACCCAGCACAGGTAGTGGTACTTATGTACTGGTACTGGATAACCCAGCACAGGTAGTGGTACTTATGTACTGGTACTGGATAACCCAGCACAGGTAGTGGTACTTATGTACTGGTACTGGATAACCCAGCACAGGTAGTGGCACTTATGTACTGGTACTGGATAACCCAGCACAGGTAGTGGTACTTATGTACTGGTACTGGATAACCCAGCACAGGTAGTGGTACTTATGTACTGGTACTGGATAACCCAGCACAGGTAGTGGTACTTATGTACTGGTACTGGATAACCCAGCACAGGTAGTGGCACTTATGTACTGGTACTGGATAACCCAGCACAGGTAGTGGTACTTATGTACTGGTAATGGATAACCCAGCACAGGTAGTGGTACTTATGTACTGGTACTGGATAACCCAGCACAGGTAGTGGCACTTATGTACTGGTACTGGATAACCCAGCACAGGTAGTGGTACTTATGTACTGGTACTGGATAACCCAGCACAGGTAGTGGTACTTATGTACTGGTACTGGATAACCCAGCACAGGTAGTGGTACTTATGTACTGGTACTGGATAACCCAGCACAGGTAGTGGTACTTATGTACTGGTACTGGATAACCCAGCACAGGTAGTGGTACTTATGTACTGGTACTGGATAACCCAGCACAGGTAGTGGTACTTATGTACTGGTACTGGATAACCCAGCACAGGTAGTGGTACTTATGTACTGGTACTGGATAACCCAGCACAGGTAGTGGTACTTATGTACTGGTACTGGATAACCCAGCACAGGTAGTGGTACTTATGTACTGGTACTGGATAACCCAGCACAGGTAGTGGTACTTATGTACTGGTACTGGATAACCCAGCACAGGTAGTGGTACTTATGTACTGGTACTGGATAACCCAGCACAGGTAGTGGTACTTATGTACTGGTACTGGATAACCCAGCACAGGTAGTGGTACTTATGTACTGGTACTGGATAACCCAGCACAGGTAGTGGTACTTATGTACTGGTACTGGATAACCCAGCACAGGTAGTGGTACTTATGTACTGGTACTGGATAACCCAGCACAGGTAGTGGTACTTATGTACTGGTACTGGATAACCCAGCACAGGTAGTGGTACTTATGTACTGGTACTGGATAACCCAGCACAGGTAGTGGTACTTATGTACTGGTACTGGATAACCCAGCACAGGTAGTGGTACTTATGTACTGGTACTGGATAACCCAGCACAGGTAGTGGTACTTATGTGCTGGTACTGGATAACCCAGCACAGGTAGTGGTACTTATGTACTGGTACTGGATAACCCAGCACAGGTAGTGGTACTTATGTACTGGTACTGGATAACCCAGCACAGGTAGTGGTACTTATGTACTGGTACTGGATAACCCAGCACAGGTAGTGGTACTTATGTACTGGTACTGGATAACCCAGCACAGGTAGTGGTACTTATGTACTGGTACTGGATAACCCAGCACAGGTAGTGGTACTTATGTACTGGTACTGGATAACCCAGCACAGGTAGTGGTACTTATGTACTGGTACTGGATAACCCAGCACAGGTAGTGGTACTTATGTACTGGTACTGGATAACCCAGCACAGGTAGTGGTACTTATGTACTGGTACTGGATAACCCAGCACAGGTAGTGGTACTTATGTACTGGTACTGGATAACCCAGCACAGGTAGTGGTACTTATGTACTGGTACTGGATAACCCAGCACAGGTAGTGGTACTTATGTACTGGTACTGGATAACCCAGCACAGGTAGTGGTACTTATGTACTGGTACTGGATAACCCAGCACAGGTAGTGGTACTTATGTACTGGTACTGGATAACCCAGCACAGGTAGTGGTACTTATGTACTGGTACTGGATAACCCAGCACAGGTAGTGGTACTTATGTACTGGTACTGGATAACCCAGCACAGGTAGTGGTACTTATGTACTGGTACTGGATAACCCAGCACAGGTAGTGGTACTTATGTACTGGTACTGGATAACCCAGCACAGGTAGTGGTACTTATGTACTGGTACTGGATAACCCAGCACAGGTAGTGGTACTTATGTACTGGTACTGGATAACCCAGCACAGGTAGTGGTACTTATGTACTGGTACTGGATAACCCAGCACAGGTAGTGGTACTTATGTACTGGTACTGGATAACCCAGCACAGGTAGTGGTACTTATGTACTGGTACTGGATAACCCAGCACAGGTAGTGGTACTTATGTACTGGTACTGGATAACCCAGCACAGGTAGTGGTACTTATGTACTGGTACTGGATAACCCAGCACAGGTAGTGGTACTTATGTACTGGTACTGGATAACCCAGCACAGGTAGTGGTACTTATGTACTGGTACTGGATAACCCAGCACAGGTAGTGGTACTTATGTACTGGTACTGGATAACCCAGCACAGGTAGTGGTACTTATGTACTGGTACTGGATAACCCAGCACAGGTAGTGGTACTTATGTACTGGTACTGGATAACCCAGCACAGGTAGTGGTACTTATGTACTGGTACTGGATAACCCAGCACAGGTAGTGGTACTTATGTACTGGTACTGGATAACCCAGCACAGGTAGTGGTACTTATGTACTGGTACTGGATAACCCAGCACAGGTAGTGGTACTTATGTACTGGTACTGGATAACCCAGCACAGGTAGTGGTACTTATGTACTGGTACTGGATAACCCAGCACAGGTAGTGGTACTTATGTACTGGTACTGGATAACCCAGCACAGGTAGTGGTACTTATGTACTGGTACTGGATAACCCAGCACAGGTAGTGGTACTTATGTACTGGTACTGGATAACCCAGCACAGGTAGTGGTACTTATGTGCTGGTAATGGATAACCCAGCACAGGTAGTGGTACTTATGTACTGGTACTGGATAACCCAGCACAGGTAGTGGTACTTATGTACTGGTACTGGATAACCCAGCACAGGTAGTGGTACTTATGTACTGGTAATGGATAACCCAGCACAGGTAGTGGTACTTATGTACTGGTACTGGATAACCCAGCACAGGTAGTGGTACTTATGTACTGGTACTGGATAACCCAGCACAGGTAGTGGTACTTATGTGCTGGTAATGGATAACCCAGCACAGGTAGTGGCACTTATGTACTGGTACTGGATAACCCAGCACAGGTAGTGGTACTTATGTACTGGTACTGGATAACCCAGCACAGGTAGTGGTACTTATGTACTGGTACTGGATAACCCAGCACAGGTAGTGGTACTTATGTACTGGTACTGGATAACCCAGCACAGGTAGTGGTACTTATGTACTGGTACTGGATAACCCAGCACAGGTAGTGGTACTTATGTACTGGTACTGGATAACCCAGCACAGGTAGTGGTACTTATGTACTGGTACTGGATAACCCAGCACAGGTAGTGGTACTTATGTGCTGGTACTGGATAACCCAGCACAGGTAGTGGTACTTATGTACTGGTACTGGATAACCCAGCACAGGTAGTGGTACTTATGTACTGGTACTGGATAACCCAGCACAGGTAGTGGTACTTATGTACTGGTACTGGATAACCCAGCACAGGTAGTGGTACTTATGTACTGGTACTGGATAACCCAGCACAGGTAGTGGTACTTATGTACTGGTACTGGATAACCCAGCACAGGTAGTGGTACTTATGTACTGGTACTGGATAACCCAGCACAGGTAGTGGTACTTATGTGCTGGTACTGGATAACCCAGCACAGGTAGTGGTACTTATGTACTGGTACTGGATAACCCAGCACAGGTAGTGGTACTTATGTACTGGTACTGGATAACCCAGCACAGGTAGTGGTACTTATGTACTGGTACTGGATAACCCAGCACAGGTAGTGGTACTTATGTGCTGGTACTGGATAACCCAGCACAGGTAGTGGTACTTATGTACTGGTACTGGATAACCCAGCACAGGTAGTGGTACTTATGTACTGGTACTGGATAACCCAGCACAGGTAGTGGCACTTATGTACTGGTACTGGATAACCAAGCACAGGTAGTGCCACTTATGTACTGGTACTGGATAACCCAGCACAGGTAGTGGCACTTATGTGCTGGTAATGGATAACCCAGCACAGGTAGTGGCACTTATGTACTGGTACTGGATAACCAAGCACAGGTAGTGCCACTTATGTACTGGTACTGGATAACCCAGCACAGGTAGTGGCACTTATGTGCTGGTAATGGATAACCCAGCACAGGTAGTGGCACTTATGTACTGGTAATGGATAACCCAGCACAGGTAGTGGCACTTATGTGCTGGTAATGGATAAGCCAGCACAGGTAGTGGCACTTATGTACTGGTAATGGATAACCCAGCACAGGTAGTGGTACTTATGTACTGGTAATGGATAACCCAGCACAGGTAGTGGTACTTATGTACTGGAATGGATAACCCAGCACAGGTAGTGGTACTTATGTGCTGGTAATGGATAACCCAGCACAGGTAGTGGTACTTATGTACTGGTAATGGATAACCCAGCACAGGTAGTGGTACTTATGTGCTGGTAATGGATAACCCAGCACAGGTAGTGGTACTTATGTGCTGGTAATGGATAACCCAGCACAGGTAGTGGTACTTATGTACTGGTACTGGATAACCCAGCACAGGTAGTGGTACTTATGTACTGGTACTGGATAACCCAGCACAGGTAGTGGTACTTATGTACTGGTACTGGATAACCCAGCACAGGTAGTGGTACTTATGTACTGGTACTGGATAACCCAGCACAGGTAGTGGTACTTATGTACTGGTACTGGATAACCCAGCACAGGTAGTGGTACTTATGTACTGGTACTGGATAACCCAGCACAGGTAGTGGTACTTATGTACTGGTACTGGATAACCCAGCACAGGTAGTGGTACTTATGTACTGGTACTGGATAACCCAGCACAGGTAGTGGTACTTATGTACTGGTACTGGATAACCCAGCACAGGTAGTGGTACTTATGTACTGGTACTGGATAACCCAGCACAGGTAGTGGCACTTATGTACTGGTACTGGATAACCCAACACAGGTAGTGGTACTTATGTACTGGTACTGGATAACCCAGCACAGGTAGTGGTACTTATGTACTGGTACTGGATAACCCAGCACAGGTAGTGGTACTTATGTACTGGTACTGGATAACCCAGCACAGGTAGTGGTACTTATGTACTGGTACTGGATAACCCAGCACAGGTAGTGGTACTTATGTACTGGTACTGGATAACCCAGCACAGGTAGTGGTACTTATGTACTGGTACTGGATAACCCAGCACAGGTAGTGGTACTTATGTACTGGTACTGGATAACCCAGCACAGGTAGTGGTACTTATGTACTGGTACTGGATAACCCAGCACAGGTAGTGGTACTTATGTACTGGTACTGGATAACCCAGCACAGGTAGTGGTACTTATGTACTGGTACTGGATAACCCAGCACAGGTAGTGGTACTTATGTACTGGTACTGGATAACCCAGCACAGGTAGTGGTACTTATGTACTGGTACTGGATAACCCAGCACAGGTAGTGGTACTTATGTACTGGTACTGGATAACCCAGCACAGGTAGTGGTACTTATGTACTGGTACTGGATAACCCAGCACAGGTAGTGGTACTTATGTACTGGTACTGGATAACCCAGCACAGGTAGTGGTACTTATGTACTGGTAATGGATAACCCAGCACAGGTAGTGGTACTTATGTGCTGGTACTGGATAACCCAGCACAGGTAGTGGCACTTATGTACTGGTACTGGATAACCCAGCACAGGTAGTGGTACTTATGTGCTGGTACTGGATAACCCAGCACAGGTAGTGGCACTTATGTACTGGTACTGGATAACCCAGCACAGGTAGTGGTACTTATGTACTGGTACTGGATAACCCAGCACAGGTAGTGGTACTTATGTACTGGTACTGGATAACCCAGCACAGGTAGTGGTACTTATGTACTGGTACTGGATAACCCAGCACAGGTAGTGGTACTTATGTACTGGTACTGGATAACCCAGCACAGGTAGTGGTACTTATGTACTGGTACTGGATAACCCAGCACAGGTAGTGGTACTTATGTACTGGTACTGGATAACCCAGCACAGGTAGTGGTACTTATGTACTGGTACTGGATAACCCAGCACAGGTAGTGGTACTTATGTACTGGTACTGGATAACCCAGCACAGGTAGTGGTACTTATGTACTGGTACTGGATAACCCAGCACAGGTAGTGGTACTTATGTACTGGTACTGGATAACCCAGCACAGGTAGTGGTACTTATGTACTGGTACTGGATAACCCAGCACAGGTAGTGGTACTTATGTACTGGTACTGGATAACCCAGCACAGGTAGTGGTACTTATGTACTGGTACTGGATAACCCAGCACAGGTAGTGGTACTTATGTACTGGTACTGGATAACCCAGCACAGGTAGTGGTACTTATGTACTGGTACTGGATAACCCAGCACAGGTAGTGGCACTTATGTACTGGTACTGGATAACCCAGCACAGGTAGTGGTACTTATGTACTGGTACTGGATAACCCAGCACAGGTAGTGGTACTTATGTACTGGTAATGGATAACCCAGCACAGGTAGTGGTACTTATGTACTGGTACTGGATAACCCAGCACAGGTAGTGGTACTTATGTACTGGTACTGGATAACCCAGCACAGGTAGTGGTACTTATGTACTGGTACTGGATAACCCAGCACAGGTAGTGGTACTTATGTACTGGTAATGGATAACCCAGCACAGGTAGTGGCACTTATGTACTGGTACTGGATAACCCAGCACAGGTAGTGGTACTTATGTACTGGTAATGGATAACCCAGCACAGGTAGTGGTACTTATGTACTGGTACTGGATAACCCAGCACAGGTAGTGGTACTTATGTACTGGTACTGGATAACCCAGCACAGGTAGTGGTACTTATGTGCTGGTACTGGATAACCCAGCACAGGTAGTGGTACTTATGTACTGGTAATGGATAACCCAGCACAGGTAGTGGTACTTATGTACTGGTAATGGATAACCCAGCACAGGTAGTGGTACTTATGTGCTGGTAATGGATAACCCAGCACAGGTAGTGGTACTTATGTACTGGTACTGGATAACCCAGCACAGGTAGTGGTACTTATGTACTGGTACTGGATAACCCAGCACAGGTAGTGGTACTTATGTACTGGTACTGGATAACCCAGCACAGGTAGTGGTACTTATGTACTGGTACTGGATAACCCAGCACAGGTAGTGGTACTTATGTACTGGTACTGGATAACCCAGCACAGGTAGTGGTACTTATGTACTGGTACTGGATAACCCAGCACAGGTAGTGGTACTTATGTACTGGTACTGGATAACCCAGCACAGGTAGTGGTACTTATGTACTGGTACTGGATAACCCAGCACAGGTAGTGGTACTTATGTACTGGTACTGGATAACCCAGCACAGGTAGTGGTACTTATGTACTGGTACTGGATAACCCAGCACAGGTAGTGGTACTTATGTACTGGTACTGGATAACCCAGCACAGGTAGTGGTACTTATGTACTGGTACTGGATAACCCAGCACAGGTAGTGGTACTTATGTACTGGTACTGGATAACCCAGCACAGGTAGTGGTACTTATGTACTGGTACTGGATAACCCAGCACAGGTAGTGGTACTTATGTACTGGTACTGGATAACCCAGCACAGGTAGTGGTACTTATGTACTGGTACTGGATAACCCAGCACAGGTAGTGGTACTTATGTACTGGTACTGGATAACCCAGCACAGGTAGTGGTACTTATGTACTGGTACTGGATAACCCAGCACAGGTAGTGGTACTTATGTACTGGTACTGGATAACCCAGCACAGGTAGTGGTACTTATGTACTGGTACTGGATAACCCAGCACAGGTAGTGGTACTTATGTACTGGTACTGGATAACCCAGCACAGGTAGTGGTACTTATGTACTGGTACTGGATAACCCAGCACAGGTAGTGGTACTTATGTACTGGTACTGGATAACCCAGCACAGGTAGTGGTACTTATGTACTGGTACTGGATAACCCAGCACAGGTAGTGGTACTTATGTACTGGTACTGGATAACCCAGCACAGGTAGTGGTACTTATGTACTGGTACTGGATAACCCAGCACAGGTAGTGGTACTTATGTACTGGTACTGGATAACCCAGCACAGGTAGTGGTACTTATGTACTGGTACTGGATAACCCAGCACAGGTAGTGGTACTTATGTACTGGTACTGGATAACCCAGCACAGGTAGTGGTACTTATGTACTGGTACTGGATAACCCAGCACAGGTAGTGGTACTTATGTACTGGTACTGGATAACCCAGCACAGGTAGTGGTACTTATGTACTGGTACTGGATAACCCAGCACAGGTAGTGGTACTTATGTACTGGTACTGGATAACCCAGCACAGGTAGTGGTACTTATGTACTGGTACTGGATAACCCAGCACAGGTAGTGGTACTTATGTACTGGTACTGGATAACCCAGCACAGGTAGTGGTACTTATGTACTGGTACTGGATAACCCAGCACAGGTAGTGGTACTTATGTACTGGTACTGGATAACCCAGCACAGGTAGTGGTACTTATGTACTGGTACTGGATAACCCAGCACAGGTAGTGGTACTTATGTACTGGTACTGGATAACCCAGCACAGGTAGTGGTACTTATGTACTGGTACTGGATAACCCAGCACAGGTAGTGGTACTTATGTACTGGTACTGGATAACCCAGCACAGGTAGTGGTACTTATGTACTGGTACTGGATAACCCAGCACAGGTAGTGGTACTTATGTACTGGTACTGGATAACCCAGCACAGGTAGTGGTACTTATGTACTGGTACTGGATAACCCAGCACAGGTAGTGGTACTTATGTACTGGTACTGGATAACCCAGCACAGGTAGTGGTACTTATGTACTGGTACTGGATAACCCAGCACAGGTAGTGGTACTTATGTACTGGTACTGGATAACCCAGCACAGGTAGTGGTACTTATGTACTGGTACTGGATAACCCAGCACAGGTAGTGGTACTTATGTACTGGTACTGGATAACCCAGCACAGGTAGTGGTACTTATGTACTGGTACTGGATAACCCAGCACAGGTAGTGGTACTTATGTACTGGTACTGGATAACCCAGCACAGGTAGTGGTACTTATGTACTGGTACTGGATAACCCAGCACAGGTAGTGGTACTTATGTACTGGTACTGGATAACCCAGCACAGGTAGTGGTACTTATGTACTGGTACTGGATAACCCAGCACAGGTAGTGGTACTTATGTACTGGTACTGGATAACCCAGCACAGGTAGTGGTACTTATGTACTGGTACTGGATAACCCAGCACAGGTAGTGGTACTTATGTACTGGTACTGGATAACCCAGCACAGGTAGTGGTACTTATGTACTGGTACTGGATAACCCAGCACAGGTAGTGGTACTTATGTACTGGTACTGGATAACCCAGCACAGGTAGTGGTACTTATGTACTGGTACTGGATAACCCAGCACAGGTAGTGGTACTTATGTACTGGTACTGGATAACCCAGCACAGGTAGTGGTACTTATGTACTGGTACTGGATAACCCAGCACAGGTAGTGGTACTTATGTACTGGTACTGGATAACCAGCACAGGTAGTGGTACTTATGTACTGGTACTGGATAACCCAGCACAGGTAGTGGTACTTATGTACTGGTACTGGATAACCCAGCACAGGTAGTGGTACTTATGTACTGGTAATGGATAACCCAGCACAGGTAGTGGTACTTATGTACTGGTACTGGATAACCCAGCACAGGTAGTGGTACTTATGTACTGGTACTGGATAACCCAGCACAGGTAGTGGTACTTATGTACTGGTACTGGATAACCCAGCACAGGTAGTGGTACTTATGTACTGGTACTGGATAACCCAGCACAGGTAGTGGTACTTATGTACTGGTACTGGATAACCCAGCACAGGTAGTGGTACTTATGTACTGGTACTGGATAACCCAGCACAGGTAGTGGTACTTATGTACTGGTACTGGATAACCCAGCACAGGTAGTGGTACTTATGTACTGGTACTGGATAACCCAGCACAGGTAGTGGTACTTATGTACTGGTACTGGATAACCCAGCACAGGTAGTGGTACTTATGTACTGGTACTGGATAACCCAGCACAGGTAGTGGTACTTATGTACTGGTACTGGATAACCCAGCACAGGTAGTGGTACTTATGTACTGGTACTGGATAACCCAGCACAGGTAGTGGTACTTATGTACTGGTACTGGATAACCCAGCACAGGTAGTGGTACTTATGTACTGGTACTGGATAACCCAGCACAGGTAGTGGTACTTATGTACTGGTACTGGATAACCCAGCACAGGTAGTGGTACTTATGTACTGGTACTGGATAACCCAGCACAGGTAGTGGTACTTATGTACTGGTACTGGATAACCCAGCACAGGTAGTGGTACTTATGTACTGGTACTGGATAACCCAGCACAGGTAGTGGTACTTATGTACTGGTACTGGATAACCCAGCACAGGTAGTGGTACTTATGTACTGGTACTGGATAACCCAGCACAGGTAGTGGTACTTATGTACTGGTACTGGATAACCCAGCACAGGTAGTGGTACTTATGTACTGGTACTGGATAACCCAGCACAGGTAGTGGTACTTATGTACTGGTACTGGATAACCCAGCACAGGTAGTGGTACTTATGTACTGGTACTGGATAACCCAGCACAGGTAGTGGTACTTATGTACTGGTACTGGATAACCCAGCACAGGTAGTGGTACTTATGTACTGGTACTGGATAACCCAGCACAGGTAGTGGTACTTATGTACTGGTACTGGATAACCCAGCACAGGTAGTGGTACTTATGTACTGGTACTGGATAACCCAGCACAGGTAGTGGTACTTATGTACTGGTACTGGATAACCCAGCACAGGTAGTGGTACTTATGTACTGGTACTGGATAACCCAGCACAGGTAGTGGTACTTATGTACTGGTACTGGATAACCCAGCACAGGTAGTGGTACTTATGTACTGGTACTGGATAACCCAGCACAGGTAGTGGTACTTATGTACTGGTACTGGATAACCCAGCACAGGTAGTGGCACTTATGTACTGGTACTGGATAACCCAGCACAGGTAGTGGTACTTATGTACTGGTACTGGATAACCCAGCACAGGTAGTGGTACTTATGTACTGGTACTGGATAACCCAGCACAGGTAGTGGTACTTATGTACTGGTACTGGATAACCCAGCACAGGTAGTGGTACTTATGTACTGGTACTGGATAACCCAGCACAGGTAGTGGTACTTATGTACTGGTACTGGATAACCCAGCACAGGTAGTGGTACTTATGTACTGGTACTGGATAACCCAGCACAGGTAGTGGTACTTATGTACTGGTACTGGATAACCCAGCACAGGTAGTGGTACTTATGTACTGGTACTGGATAACCCAGCACAGGTAGTGGTACTTATGTACTGGTACTGGATAACCCAGCACAGGTAGTGGTACTTATGTACTGGTACTGGATAACCCAGCACAGGTAGTGGTACTTATGTACTGGTACTGGATAACCCAGCACAGGTAGTGGTACTTATGTACTGGTACTGGATAACCCAGCACAGGTAGTGGTACTTATGTACTGGTACTGGATAACCCAGCACAGGTAGTGGTACTTATGTACTGGTACTGGATAACCCAGCACAGGTAGTGGTACTTATGTACTGGTACTGGATAACCCAGCACAGGTAGTGGTACTTATGTACTGGTACTGGATAACCCAGCACAGGTAGTGGCACTTATGTACTGGTACTGGATAACCCAGCACAGGTAGTGGTACTTATGTACTGGTACTGGATAACCCAGCACAGGTAGTGGCACTTATGTACTGGTACTGGATAACCCAGCACAGGTAGTGGCACTTATGTACTGGTACTGGATAACCCAGCACAGGTAGTGGTACTTATGTACTGGTAATGGATAACCCAGCACAGGTAGTGGTACTTATGTACTGGTACTGGATAACCCAGCACAGGTAGTGGTACTTATGTACTGGTACTGGATAACCCAGCACAGGTAGTGGTACTTATGTACTGGTAATGGATAACCCAGCACAGGTAGTGGTACTTATGTACTGGTACTGGATAACCCAGCACAGGTAGTGGTACTTATGTACTGGTACTGGATAACCCAGCACAGGTAGTGGTACTTATGTACTGGTACTGGATAACCCAGCACAGGTAGTGGTACTTATGTACTGGTACTGGATAACCCAGCACAGGTAGTGGTACTTATGTACTGGTACTGGATAACCCAGCACAGGTAGTGGTACTTATGTACTGGTACTGGATAACCCAGCACAGGTAGTGGTACTTATGTACTGGTACTGGATAACCCAGCACAGGTAGTGGTACTTATGTACTGGTACTGGATAACCCAGCACAGGTAGTGGTACTTATGTACTGGTACTGGATAACCCAGCACAGGTAGTGGTACTTATGTACTGGTACTGGATAACCCAGCACAGGTAGTGGTACTTATGTACTGGTACTGGATAACCCAGCACAGGTAGTGGTACTTATGTACTGGTACTGGATAACCCAGCACAGGTAGTGGTACTTATGTACTGGTACTGGATAACCCAGCACAGGTAGTGGTACTTATGTACTGGTACTGGATAACCCAGCACAGGTAGTGGTACTTATGTACTGGTACTGGATAACCCAGCACAGGTAGTGGCACTTATGTACTGGTACTGGATAACCCAGCACAGGTAGTGGTACTTATGTACTGGTACTGGATAACCCAGCACAGGTAGTGGTACTTATGTACTGGTACTGGATAACCCAGCACAGGTAGTGGTACTTATGTACTGGTACTGGATAACCCAGCACAGGTAGTGGTACTTATGTACTGGTACTGGATAACCCAGCACAGGTAGTGGTACTTATGTACTGGTACTGGATAACCCAGCACAGGTAGTGGTACTTATGTACTGGTACTGGATAACCCAGCACAGGTAGTGGCACTTATGTACTGGTACTGGATAACCCAACACAGGTAGTGGTACTTATGTGCTGGTACTGGATAACCCAACACAGGTAGTGGTACTTATGTACTGGTACTGGATAACCCAGCACAGGTAGTGGTACTTATGTACTGGTAATGGATAACCCAGCACAGGTAGTGGCACTTATGTGCTGGTACTGGATAACCCAACACAGGTAGTGGCACTTATGTACTGGTACTGGATAACCCAACACAGGTAGTGGTACTTATATGCTGGTAATGTATAACCCAGCACAGGTAGTGGTACTTATGTACTGGTACTGGATAACCCAGCACAGGTAGTGGTACTTATGTACTGGTAATGGATAACCCAGCACAGGTAGTGGTAC
Organism: Panulirus ornatus; assembly: GCF_036320965.1. NCBI lineage: Eukaryota > Metazoa > Arthropoda > Malacostraca > Decapoda > Palinuridae > Panulirus > Panulirus ornatus. The sequence goes on from NC_092231.1 coordinate 50,271,481, forward strand.
TTATGTACTGGTACTGGATAACCCAGCACAGGTAGTGGTACTTATGTACTGGTACTGGATAACCCAGCACAGGTAGTGGTACTTATGTGCTGGTACTGGATAACCCAGCACAGGTAGTGGTACTTATGTACTGGTACTGGATAACCCAGCACAGGTAGTGGTACTTATGTACTGGTAATGGATAACCCAGCACAGGTAGTGGTACTTATGTACTGGTACTGGATAACCCAGCACAGGTAGTGGTACTTATGTACTGGTACTGGATAACCCAGCACAGGTAGTGGTACTTATGTACTGGTACTGGATAACCCAGCACAGGTAGTGGTACTTATGTACTGGTACTGGATAACCCAGCACAGGTAGTGGTACTTATGTACTGGTACTGGATAACCCAGCACAGGTAGTGGTACTTATGTGCTGGTACTGGATAACCCAGCACAGGTAGTGGTACTTATGTACTGGTACTGGATAACCCAGCACAGGTAGTGGTACTTATGTACTGGTAATGGATAACCCAGCACAGGTAGTGGCACTTATGTGCTGGTACTGGATAACCCAAGCACAGGTAGTGGCACTTATGTACTGGTACTGGATAACCCAGCACAGGTAGTGGTACTTATGTGCTGGTAATGGATAACCCAGCACAGGTAGTGGTACTTATGTACTGGTACTGGATAACCCAGCACAGGTAGTGGTACTTATGTACTGGTAATGGATAACCCAGCACAGGTAGTGGCACTTATGTACTGGTACTGGATAACCCAGCACAGGTAGTGGTACTTATGTACTGGTACTGGATAACCCAGCACAGGTAGTGGTACTTATGTACTGGTACTGGATAACCCAGCACAGGTAGTGGTACTTATGTACTGGTACTGGATAACCCAGCACAGGTAGTGGTACTTATGTACTGGTAATGGATAACCCAGCACAGGTAGTGGCACTTATGTGCTGGTACTGGATAACCCAGCACAGGTAGTGGTACTTATGTACTGGTACTGGATAACCCAGCACAGGTAGTGGTACTTATGTACTGGTACTGGATAACCCAGCACAGGTAGTGGTACTTATGTACTGGTACTGGATAACCCAGCACAGGTAGTGGTACTTATGTACTGGTACTGGATAACCCAGCACAGGTAGTGGTACTTATGTACTGGTACTGGATAACCCAGCACAGGTAGTGGTACTTATGTACTGGTACTGGATAACCCAGCACAGGTAGTGGTACTTATGTACTGGTACTGGATAACCCAGCACAGGTAGTGGTACTTATGTACTGGTACTGGATAACCCAGCACAGGTAGTGGTACTTATGTACTGGTACTGGATAACCCAGCACAGGTAGTGGTACTTATGTACTGGTACTGGATAACCCAGCACAGGTAGTGGTACTTATGTACTGGTACTGGATAACCCAGCACAGGTAGTGGTACTTATGTACTGGTACTGGATAACCCAGCACAGGTAGTGGCACTTATGTACTGGTACTGGATAACCCAGCACAGGTAGTGGTACTTATGTACTGGTACTGGATAACCCAGCACAGGTAGTGGTACTTATGTACTGGTACTGGATAACCCAGCACAGGTAGTGGTACTTATGTACTGGTACTGGATAACCCAGCACAGGTAGTGGTACTTATGTACTGGTACTGGATAACCCAGCACAGGTAGTGGTACTTATGTACTGGTACTGGATAACCCAGCACAGGTAGTGGTACTTATGTACTGGTACTGGATAACCCAGCACAGGTAGTGGTACTTATGTACTGGTACTGGATAACCCAGCACAGGTAGTGGTACTTATGTACTGGTACTGGATAACCCAGCACAGGTAGTGGTACTTATGTACTGGTACTGGATAACCCAGCACAGGTAGTGGTACTTATGTACTGGTACTGGATAACCCAGCACAGGTAGTGGTACTTATGTACTGGTACTGGATAACCCAGCACAGGTAGTGGTACTTATGTACTGGTACTGGATAACCCAGTTAATGTTCCGCCAGGTGACCCTGGTCATCTTATTTCCAATCAGCCACCCAGTGTTCACTACCATCCTGGATGGTGGTCAAAATATAGTCAACAATATTAGTAATGATGGCGTTATTTTAGGTGACATTAATGGCGGCAACTGTATTGGTGAGTTGGCGACTCATATAATGTGAGAGAAGTTGTCTTATGCTCACGTGAGTACCTGACCTTGTTCACACTTCAAATGTCAATATATCATTATCATCATCTATGTGTAGTGATGATGATGATGATCATTAATGATGGTGTAAACATGACCCAGAAAGATGGTGGCTATTAGACACATTGGTTGTGGCAAGAAATATTGTGGACACAAAGTTAGCGACGTAAGATATAGAACATGGGACACCTGCACTCACACCCACCCACAGAACATGGCACACCTGCACTCACACCCACCCACAGAACATGGCACACCTGCACTCACACCCACCCACAGAACATGGCACACCTGCACTCACACCCACCCACAGAACATGGGACACCTGCACTCACACCCACCCACAGAACATGGCACACCTGCACTCACACCCACCCACAGAACATGGACACCTGCACTCACACCCACCCACAGAACATGGCACACCTGCACTCACACCCACCCACAGAACATGGGACACCTGCACTCACACCCACCCACAGAACATGGCACACCTGCACTCACACCCACCCACAGAACATGGCACACCTGCACTCACACCCACCCACAGAACATGGCACACCTGCACTCACACCCACCCACAGAACATGGGCACACCTGCACTCACACCCACCCACAGAACATGGCACACCTGCACTCACACCCACCCACAGAACATGGCACACCTGCACTCACACCCACCCACAGAACATGGGACACCTGCACTCACACCCACCCACAGAACATGGCACACCTGCACTCACACCCACCCACAGAACATGGGACACCTGCACTCACACCCACCCACAGAACATGGCACACCTGCACTCACACCCACCCACAGAACATGGGACACCTGCACTCACACCCACCCACAGAACATGGGACACCTGCACTCACACCCACCCACAGAACATGGCACACCTGCACTCACACCCACCCACAGAACATGGGACACCTGCACTCACACCCACCCACAGAACATGGCACACCTGCACTCACACCCACCCACAGAACATGGACACCTGCACTCACACCCACCCACAGAACATGGCACACCTGCACTCACACCCACCCACAGAACATGGACACCTGCACTCACACCCACCCACAGAACATGGCACACCTGCACTCACACCCACCCACAGAACATGGGACACCTGCACTCACACCCACCCACAGAACATGGCACACCTGCACTCACACCCACCCACAGAACATGGGAGACCTGCACTCACACCCACCCACAGAACATGGGACACCTGCACTCACACCCACCCACAGAACATGGGACACCTGCACTCACACCCACCCACAGAACATGGCACACCTGCACTCACACCCACCCACAGAACATGGGACACCTGCACTCACACCCACCCACAGAACATGGGACACCTGCACTCACACCCACCCACAGAACATGGGATACCTGCACTCACACCCACCCACAGAACATGGCACACCTGCACTCACACCCACCCACAGAACATGGGACACCTGCACTCACACCCACCCACAGAACATGGGACACCTGCACTCACACCCACCCACAGAACATGGGACACCTGCACTCACACCCACCCACAGAACATGGCACACCTGCACTCACACCCACCCACAGCACATGGGACACCTGCACTGACACCCACCCACAGAACATGGGACACCTGCACTCACACCCACCCACAGAACATGGCACACCTGCACTCACACCCACCCACAGAACATGGGACACCTGCACTCACACCCACCCACAGAACATGGGACACCTGCACTCACACCCACCCACAGAACATGGGACACCTGCACTCACACCCACCCACAGAACATGGGACACCTGCACTCCACACCCACCCACAGAACATGGCACACCTGCACTCACACCCACCCACAGAACATGGGACACCTGCACTCACACCCACCCACAGAACATGGCACACCTGCACTCACACCCACGGTCACAGCTGACCCCCAGCCAGCCACCCACCCACCCAGCCACCCACGTAACTGACACCCACCCAGCCACATGATTGCCATTTCTTGTGCTCACCTGACCCATAACAATCACCTTGAATGATCCAGCAGTCATCCACCATCACATGGGTATCCCAGTGTCCCAGGTATGGGTATCCCAGTGTCCCAGGTATGGGTATCCCAGTGTCCCAGGTATGGGTATCCCAGTGTCCCAGGTATGGGTATCCCAGTGTCCCAGGTATGGGTATCCCAGTGTCCCAGGTATGGGTATCCCAGTGTCCCAGGTATGGGTATCCCAGTGTCCCAGGTATGGGTATCCCAGTGTCCCAGGTATGGGTATCCCAGTGTCCCAGGTATGGGTATCCCAGTGTCCCCGGGATCTTTCTTCCATGGTTCTTAAATCTTGGTGGAATGGTTGAGCCAGTTCCTCACTTAGGTTGTCTGGCCAAGTGGGTGTGGAGGTAATGCACTTTGATGTTCATTTTACAGCCAAGTTGAGGGAAAGAAAATGGCAGGTTCTCCACTAGTTCAGGGTAGTTATCTGCTTTATGGTGACCAAGACAATTCCTTACAACCACAGTGAACGAAGACCATGCCTCTGCCTCAACATTGGTCATTGAATCTTGGAAATGTGGGTCTTTCATGAGTTCCATGGTTTGTGACCCGTCGACAATACCTGCCTTCACCTTCTCCATGATCAGCGCTGGACATTTTCTGCATATGTAGTCAAAGCAGAGTGTCCTTCTTTGTTCCAAACCTTCACAAAGTGTTTCATTAAACCTAGTTTGATGTGCAGTGGTGGTACAATGATCTTATCTCTGTCAACCAATGGTTCTGCCATTACATTCTTGTCTCCAACCAACATGTTTTCTCTCAGAGACCATTGTTTTCTCAGCCAGTGCTCATCCTCAGCTCTACTATCCCAGAGACAGATAAAGCTGGGCTACTTGTTGTACCCACTCTGCTGACCCAGGAGAAAAGTCACCATCTTAAGATCCACACACATTAACCATTGGTGATGGTGGTATGATATCTTGTGTAAGACCAGGACGATTGTGTCCTGCTGTTCACTCATCATAGTTGAACCACCAATTGGGAGTGATCCATATTTGTTGTCATTTTGTAGAAGCACAACATGTTAAGCTCCACTCAGAACTACCTATGCTCGTGAGTGGTCCATTTATTGATAATTGCATTATCTGAAAACCTGTATCTGCTAGAAGGAAATGAAGGTCATTATGTTAGTCAGTGGCGTAAATATACCTAGATTTATGTCTAAAATCTGAGACACCAAAATGGTTTTAAATATTTCCTCCCCAATATATATATATATATATATATATATATATATATATATATATATATATATATATATATATATATATATATATATATATATATATATATATATATATATATATTATCCCTGGGGATAGGGGATTAAGAATACTTCCCACGTATTCCCTGCGTGTCGTAGAAGGCGACTAAAAGGGGAGAGAGCGGGGGACTGGAAATCCTCCCCTTTCGTTTTTTTTTTTTTTTTTTTTTTCCAAAAGAAGGAACAGAGGGGGCCAGGTGAGGACATTCCAAAAAAGGCCCAGTCCTCTGTTCTTAACGCTACCTCGCTAATGCGGGAAATGGCGAATAGTTTAAAAGAAGAAAGAATATATATATATATATATATATATATATATATATATATATATATATATATATATATATATATATATATATATATATATATATATATATATATATATATAGTGAGTATTTTGAAGGTATGTTGAATGTGTTTGATGATAGAGTGGCAGATATAGGGTGTTTTGGTCGAGGTGGTGTGCAAAGTGAGAGGGTTAGGGAAAATGATCTGGTAAACAGAGAAGAGGTAGTAAAAGCTTTGCGGAAGATGAAAGCCGGCAAGGCAGCAGGTTTGGATGGTATTGCAGTGGAATTTATTAAAAAAGGGGGTGACTGTATTGTTGACTGGTTGGTAAGGTTATTTAATGTATGTATGACTCATGGTGAGGTGCCTGAGGATTGGCGGAATGCGTGCATAGTGCCATTGTACAAAGGCAAAGGGGATAAGAGTGAGTGCTCAAATTACAGAGGTATAAGTTTGTTGAGTATTCCTGGTAAATTATATGGGAGGGTATTGATTGAGAGGGTGAAGGCATGTACAGAGCATCAGATTGGGGAAGAGCAGTGTGGTTTCAGAAGTGGTAGAGGATTTGTGGATCAGGTGTTTGCTTTGAAGAATGTATGTGAGAAATACTTAGAAAAGCAAATGGATTTGTATGTAGCATTTATGGATCTGGAGAAGGCATATGATAGAGTTGATAGAGATGCTCTGTGGAAGGTATTAAGAATATATGGTGTGGGAGGCAAGTTGTTAGAAGCAGTGAAAAGTTTTTATCAAGGATGTAAGGCATGTGCACGTGTAGGAAGAGAGGGAAGTGATTGGTTCTCAGTGAATGTAGGTTTGCGGCAGGGGTGTGTGATGTCTCCATGGTTGTTTAATTTGTTTATGGATGGGGTTGTTAGGGAGGTGAATGCAAGAGTTTTGGAAAGAGGGGCAAGTATGAAGTCTGTTGTGGATGAGAGAGCTTGGGAAGTGAGTCAGTTGTTGTTCGCTGATGATACAGCGCTGGTGGCTGATTCATGTGAGAAACTGCAGAAGCTGTGACTGAGTTTGGTAAAGTGTGTGAAAGAAGAAAGTTAAGAGTAAATGTGAATAAGAGCAAGGTTATTAGGTACAGTAGGGTTGAGGGTCAGGTCAATTGGGAGGTTAGTTTGAATGGAGAAAAACTAGAGGAAGTAAAATGTTTTAGATATCTGGGAGTGGATCTAGCAGCGGATGGAACCATGGAAGCGGAACTGAATCATAGGTTGGGGGAGGGGGTGAAAATCCTGGGAGCCTTGAAGAATGTGTGGAAGTCGAGAACATTATCTCGGAAAGCAAAAATGGGTATGTTTGAAGGAATAGTGGTTCCAACAATGTTGTATGGTTGCGAGGCGTGGGCTATGGATAGAGTTGTGCGCAGGAGGGTGGATGTGCTGGAAATGAGATGTTTGAGGACAATGTGTGTTGTGAGGTGGTTTGATCGAGTAAGTAATGTAAGGGTAAGAGAGATGTGTGGAAATAAAAAGAGCGTGGTTGAGAGAGCAGAAGAGGGTGTTTTGAAATGGTTTGGGCACATGGAGAGAATGAGTGAGGAAAGATTGACCAAGAGGATATACGTGTCGGAGGTGGAGGGAACGAGGAGAAGTGGGAGACCAAATTGGAGGTGGAAAGATGGAGTGAAAAAGATTTTGTGTGATCGGGGCCTGAACATGCAGGAGGGTAAAAGGAGGGCAAGGAATAGAGTGAATTGGATCGATGTGGTATACCGGGGTTGACGTGTTGTCAGTGGATTGAATCAGGGCATGTGGGGCGTCTGGGGTAAACCATGGAAAGCTGTGTAGGTATGTATATTTACGTGTGTGGACGTATGTATATACATGTGTATGGGGGTGGGTTGGGCCATTTCTTTCGTCTGTGTCCTTGCGCTACCTCGCAAACGCGGAGGCAGCGACAAAGCAAAAAAGAAGAAAAAAAAGAAATATATATATATATATACATATATATATATATATATATGTATATATATATATATATATATATATATATATATATATATATATATATATATATATATATATATATATATATATATATATATATATATATATATATATTCTTTCTTTTAAATTATTTGCCATTTCCCGCGTGAGCGAGGTAGCGTTAAGAACAGAGGACTGGGCCTTTTTTGGAATATCCTCACCTGGCCCCTCTGTTCCTTCTTTTGGAAAATTAAAAAAAAAAACGAGAGGGGAGGATTTCCAGCCCCCGCTCCCTCCCCTTTTATTCGCCTTCTACGACACGCAGGGAATACGTGGGAAGCATTCTTAATCCCCTATTCCCAGGGATAATATATATATATATATATATATATATATATATATATATATATATATATATATATATATATATATATATATATATATATATATATATATATATATATATATATATATATATATATATATATATATATATATATATATATATATATATATATATATATATATATATATATATATATATATATATATATATGGGTATGTTTGAAGGAATAGTGGTTCCAACAATGTTGTATGGTTGCGAGGCGTGGGCTATGGATAGAGTTGTGCGCAGGAGGATGGATGTGCTGGAAATGAGATGTTTGAGGACAATGTGTGGTGTGAAGTGGTTTGATCGAGTGAGTAACGTAAGGGTAAGAGAGATGTGTGGAAATAAAAAGAGCGTGGTTGAGAGAGCAGAAGAGGGTGTTTTGAAGTGGTTTGGGCACATGGAGAGGGTGAGTGAGGAAAGATTGACCAAGAGGATATATGTGTCGGAGGTGGAGGGAACAAGGAGAAGAGGGAGACCAAATTGGAGGTGGAAAGATGGAGTGAAAAAGATTTTGTGTGATCGGGGCCTGAACATGCAGGAGGGTGAAAGGAGGGCAAGGAACAGAGTGAATTGGAGCGATGTGGTATACCGGGGCTGACGTGCTGTCAGTGGATTGAATCAAGGCATGTGAAGCGTCTGGGGTAAACCATGGAAAGCTGTGTAGGTATGTATATTTGCGTGTGTGGACGTATGTATATACATGTGTATGGGAGGGGGTTGGGCCATTTCTTTCGTCTGTTTCCTTGCGCTACCTCGCAAACGCGGGAGACAGCGACAAAGTATAAAAAAAAAGAAGAAATATATATATGTATATATATATATATATATATATATATATATATATATATATATATATATATATATATATATATATATATATATGTGTGTGCATTATTACATGACAGCTAGAGACTAAGTGTGAACGAATGGAGCCTTTCTTGTCTTTTCCTAGTGCTACCTCGCACACATGAGGGGGGAGGGTGTTGTTATTCCATGTGTGACGGGGTGGTGATGGAAATGAATAAACCCAGAGAGTATGAATTATGTACATGGGTATATATGTATATGTCTGTGTGTGTATATATATGTATACATTGAGATGTATAGGTATGTATATGTGCTGTGTGTGGACGTGTATGTATACACATGTGTATGTGGGTGGGTTGGCCCACCCTTTCGTCTGTTTCCTTGCGCTACTTCGCTAACGCGGGAGACAGCGAGTAAGCAAAATAAATAAATAGAATATATATATATAATTATATATATATGTATATATATATATATATATATATATATATATATATATATATATATATATATATATATATATATATATATATATATATATATATACATATATATATATATATATATATATATATATATATATATATATATATATATATATATATATATATATATATATATATATATATATATATATATATATATATATATATATATCAACAATTCCCTACGATCCACTTTACAAGACAAACAAGAAAATCAAAAGTTTGGCTACATTGAATTTCATAATTTCGAATATTTTGATGAGAGAGAGAGAGAGAGAGAGAGAGAGAGAGAGAGAGAGAGAGAGAGAGAGAGAGAGAGAGAGAGAGAGAGAGAGAGACAAAAGGAAGGTAATAAATTCACAGCACACAGGAAAGCTGCTCAGTCGTGGTTATCTCACATGTTTTCACTAACATCGAGAGTTAAGTAGTACAAATGCCATTTCAAAATGCTTGGGACACTTCAATTTGTTCTTGTATGAAAACATACAACTGAAGCAAGTCAGTCTTTTATAAGGTTAAAACTACTAATGATATTAGAATAACATGCAAATTTATGATGGACGACTGAAAATGGGCCTTGATGGCTAGGCTAAGACCATTTATCGTTGTCCATGATAGCAAGGCTAAGATCATTTATCATTTACCATGATGGCTAGGCTAAGACCATTTATCGCTGTCCATGATAGCAAGGCTAAGATCATTTATCATTTACCATGATGGCTAGGCTAAGATCATTTATCATTTACCATGATGGCTAAGCTAAGATCATTTATCATTTACCATGATGGCTAGGCTAAGACCATTTATCGTTGTCCATGATAGTAAGGCTAAGATCATTTATCATTTACCATGATGGCTAGGCTAAGATCATTTATCATTTACCATGATGGCTAGGCTAAGACCATTTATCGTTGTCCATGATAGTAAGGCTAAGATCATTTATCATTTACCATGATGGCTAGGCTAAGACCATTTATCGTTGTCCATGATAGTAAGGCTAAGATCATTTATCATTTACCATGATGGCTAGGCTAAGACCATTTATCGTTGTCCATGATAGCAAGGCTAAGATCATTTATCATTTACCATGATGGCTAGGCTAAGACCATTTATCACTGTCCATGATAGTAAGGATAAGATCATTTATCATTTACCATGATGGCTAGGCTAAGACCATTTATCGTTGTCCATGATAGCTAGGCTAAGATCATTTATCGTTGTCTATGTTACAATCTGGGTCCAGCCCGAGCTGTAGGGGATAGAAGACCTCCAAGATAACACTAGCCAGACTCTAAGAACATTTAAGATCATAAGAACATTATCCAGTTGTCTTTTACTTATCAGGAAATACGTTTGTATGCAACTCTTAGCTGATAAGAGATGTTTGATCTCTTATCACCCAGAACTCACCACGAGGAGGTGGTTGCATGTCGAGTTCCATAATTTTTTCCCGTTTTAAATAAATATTTTAATCTCCTCTAAAATAAACGTCTATCCCGTTTTAAGCTATGTAAAAATAATAATTTCCTCCAAAACAAAGTTCTTTCCCATTATATTAAAAATAATAATTTCCTCTAAAACAAAGTTCTTATTGTGAGGTAGATAGTTGAGGAAGGGCACCTCATTTCCTGCCCTTCCTCTGGTTCCGTTGGCCTCCTCCTCTGGTACGCCTCCGGCGGACTGACCTCATCACCTTCTTCAGCTCACCAATAATAAGTGGCAGAGCTGGTCTCTCTGAGGGGTCGCTGTGGGTCGCTGTTTGGTAAAGATCCTGGAGGCTTTCCCGCACACCCTGCTTCCTGACCAGGATGGACACGTGCCTCATTAGATGCCCAAAAGAGAAGACGTCACTGGCTGGGGAGACCGGCTTGCGCTCCCTGACCTCAGGGGCCAACCACAGGTCAGGAACATTGTACTCAACGCAGCTTCCCTTCTTAACGCTCAAGCCGAAGTCGATGATGTGAAACTCTGGCTTGTCACCCATCGTCACCGTCACATTCTCGACCTTGACGTCATTATGGACAATGTTTTTCTTATGGATTTCCATCAGCCGACGAGCGACCATGATGGCGGACTCGACCAGTTCCTCGTCCGACCGACATGTTCTCATGTACTTATCATAAGGCTGGCCAGTGTGGCTTAAGATGATCAGTGGGGGGTTGCGGCACACTGCTCGAAGGAGAGGGGCTCCTCCAGCCCCAGCCAGTCTCCTGTGAATGTCGGCTTCATCCATAAGACTTTTCCAACTCACTCCGTCCAGAAGGGTTTTGATGACGCAACACGATCCACGGAACAACACCGTTTCAATCTTGGCGTTGCCTCCCCGACCCACCTCTCTCATGACCACCAGGTCATTTACATCCTTCTGGGTCAACTTTACAACTGGAACACTCATTTTGATTCCGGCCTGAGGTGCACTTACCAAATTTTCTCCTTGCCGGAGAGTGTGAGAGGAGATGTTGTCGGTACGGAGTCCCATCCTCAAATGATTACACTTCTCTCGCCGCCGGCCTTATATACCCCTAGGTTATGTGACGTCACACAAACAGATCTATCCAGATTAAATCCCATACAAATCCGGATATGTAGACGGATTCATTTAGTTTTGTTGCGATCATTATTTGATGAAATCTAAAGGTGTCGAAGAAATAGTCAAGATGGCTAGTGGTGTTGATAGTGTAGTGAAGATGGCTAGAGATGTTGAAGGATCTAAATAGTTTCGAAATACCAATACTTTTTGAATCAATAAATCATCATAAGTACTAATAAGACAAAAACCACTTTGACGAAAATTTAGCCATTTTCAAGCATCGAAATAAAAGGATATGAGGTAAATGGCTTTTGGGAAATCATTGTTGAATAGTACACAGTTACTTTCTGAGAACACACACACACACACACACACACACACACACACACACACAAAACTAGAGAACATAGCATGAAATTAGGGCAATATTGTTCAAATATATTGAGAGAAGTAATTTTAAAGTTTATATAAGAATGGTTGATGAATGGAATAAGAAGAATGAGGTCATGGTTAAGGCAGACACCATACATAAATCTTACAAGTTGTATAATAGTACAGAATGTTCTAGAGATTTGGCCTGGCGAGTGTAGAACTCTCTCCTCACACAGTAAAAATAGGTAATTACACACTCACAGATTCAGAGGTTATCATGTTGAAGGAGAGGTGAAAACTGAGGATTCAAATCAAAGAACAATAAGAAGCATCATGATGAGATGGGAGAGGAAATTGGTAAATTGACAAATATAGTTTAATCTAAAACATGAACGGTAAATCACTTCGACTGAGGAAAGTCAAGTGGAAAACATAGAAAATGAAAGACCAAAGAGAAGAATTTTTGATATCTGGGATAACATTTAATGTGAGGAAACACGATTTCACCAAATGAGCTTTTGTTAACGCTTCTGGTACAGTGTATATATATATATATATATATATATATATATATATATATATATATATATATATATATATATATATATATATATATATATATATATACTTATGTGTGTGTGTGTGTGTGTGTGTGTGTGTGTGTGTGTGTGTACGGATAAACTTTAATGCTGGCCGGGGTGTACTGGTGATGCCTTTGACCTAAAATATAAGTTCAAGCCCGTAGGCCGACCCTGCACTTAGCTTGAATCCTTTTGTGTTCACTATAATCTTTTTTACTACATCTCCTCTACTTAATCCCTTTATCTTCACTATGCAAGGCTCATTATAATCTTCACTACAACCTCATCTTCATATGACCTTATCTTGACTAAGCTGGTTTCAAGGAAGGCTTTAGATTTTACCCGCTCACACAAACAACGTACTTACACGGGGCCCCACGAGTGTAAAACTCCCTCCTAATACAGTGCAAATAGATGATTACACACACCTACACACACCACCACCACTAACAATACACAGAGAAATAGCCTTTTCGGTTGGCTTTGGATCCGCCCTTGAACGTAGTTTGGAGGATTTGGGGGATCAGGTCAATAAGGTTAAGTTCACTACAACCTTATATTCCCTAACGTGTATCTTCACTACTAGCTTATTTTCACTTAATTGTATTTTCACTATACCCTCTTCTTCACTACACCGTTATTTCTACCATACCATCATCATTGTACTCCCTGATGTTCACTAAAAGTAGTTCTTATCTTCACTACATAATCATTTTGAATGAACTTTACTCTTCAATAACCCTTATCTCTACTACATTCGTATCTTCATTACATTCGCATCTTCACTACAACCTATCTTCTCAATATCCTTATCATCACTATGCTCATCCTCACTACACTCTCATCTTAACATCACTCTTCTGTTTACCGAACTTAGTTCAAAGTCTGACTTGAACGTAGCTTTGGAAAGTTTGTGTTCCTCATTGTGTTACCCTCTAATTATCATTGCAAAGGCAATTGTCACTACTCCCGAACTAAACCCTCATCTTCACTACACTCTCATCATTATCATTACTTCTTGATGTTCAATACAAATTTTAACATATACATTTATCTTCACTACAGAATAATTTTCATTGCACCTTAATCTTCATTACTCCTTGTTTCAGCTACATCCGTATCTTCCATTCATTCTTATATCTTATATTAGTTATATTTTTACAATATCTTTATATCTTCTCTGTTCCGTCGTTTGGAAAATTGAAAATGAGAGTAAAGGATTTCCGGCCTTCTGCTCCCTCCCCTTTTAGTCGCCTTGTACGACACGCAGGGAATACGTGGCAAGTATACTTTCTTCCCTATCCCCAGGGATAACAGCATCTGGTGTTCCCAGACGGTCACCCATCCAAGTACTAACCAGACCCAACGTTGCTTAACTTCCCTGATCGGACGATATATATATATATATATATATATATATATATATATATATATATATATATATATATATATATATATATATATATATATATATATATATACAAGACTGAAAACAATGAATTTCTCAAATAAAAAATGGAAGCGCCGGGGTTTGAACCCGGGTCCTCTCGCATGCCAAGCGAGTGCTCTACCACTGAGCTACGCCCCCAAGAACATATTTTGTGACATAGTATTATATGAAGCACTGAGATTACCACGGCAAAATAGTGTTTGACCGACCGTTGCCGACTAGCCGGCAAAATAACCACAGGGTAAATCTCCATGTTGCTGTCGTGGTTTCCGCTCAATTTTCCACGAAGAAATGAGTTTTACTTTTTTATTTTCGTTGCAATAGACTGGAACTAAGCAATAGACTGGAACCAAGCTGACCTGGTATGAGGTCAGAACCCTCATTATCATCCCTACTAACTACCGGAAGCAGATTAAGTCGTTCCACAACCGATGTCCGGCCCATGTTAACTCTGATGTGCCCAGCAGTTGGAGGAGGATCGCCAGAAGCTTCTGGAAGATTTCAAGGACGTCTTGGTGGACCTGACCCTTTCAGATAAGGTCGAAAACCCCAATTTATTGTGAAGATCTTCACTACAACGTTGGACGAACATACTGAATGTTGCACACATGTGATGCGGACAAAATGAAACAAGAAAAAGACAAAAAATATGTCTGGTGTGGGTCTCGAACCCACGACCTTGAGTGTGTGAGACTCACGCTCTACCACTGAGCTAACCAGACAATAGAAAATACGTCTGTTTCTTCAATATGAATTAATGAAAATCTTTGCGAGGCAGGGTTAAGAAAAGAGAGATGTCTTTGACGAAATTTACTTCCTTGGCTTATTCTTCTGTTCCTCATTATCGAAAGTAAACATACTGATGGATATATATATATATATATATATATATATATATATATATATATATATATATATATATATATATATATATATATATATATTTCCCTGGGGATAGGGGATTAAGAATACTTCCCACGTATTCCCTGCGTGTCGTAGAAGGCGACTAAAAGGGGAGGGAGCGGGGGGCTGGAAATCCTCCCCTCTCTTTTTTTTTTTTCCAAAAGAAGGAACAGAGGGGGCCAGGTGAGGATATTCCAAAAAAGGCCCAGTCCTCTGTTCTTAACGCTGCCTCGCTAACGCGGGAAATGGCAAATAGTTTAAAAGAAAGAAAAAATAAATATATATATTGGAAAGGATCACTATTTTGCACGTGATCAAGTATATTCCTTTGAAGACACGGGGAAAATGAAACACGATAAGTTCCCAAGTGCACTTTCGTGTAAAACTCACATCATCATGGGAGACACAAGAGAGAAATATAACAGTCAGTTGATATACAACGAAGAGACGTAGCTAGGACGCCATATGGTAAACATGTGATTGTCCAAGACAGACAACAAGCGTATCATAAACTTATTATGTGGACAAGAAGGTGAATTGTTTACAAATTTTATCAACATTAAAGTTATCCAATTTGTATAGACCATCACTAATATTAAGACTATAATTCTTTGTGTATTCAGTAATAGAAGATTCAATGATATTTCTCGTGGTGCTGGAGTTAGAGTTAATAACTGAGATGGCATTATTAACTCTAATTCCAGTACAACGAGAAATATCATTGAATCTTCTATTATTAAATACACAAAGAATTATAAACCTTAAAGAAGCAACATGGCGGTCAAAAATAAGCTTTAGGAATGAAGTTTATGAATGGAATATCAGTGAGACGATCCAAATGACGAATGAATGAGAGCGTAGTCAACATACAATATAAAAGGACATATTATGAATGGCAGCCAGGCAAGTAACGGCCCAACTGAATGGAAGGATTTAAAAGTTCGCGTTATATGACGAATTTTGATAGATTATTCAAATTTCCATTCCAGTTATGAAACTTAATGGTTGTGTTCAGTTCTAGAGACAAAGTTTAAAGGTTTGTGTTTCAGAGATGAACCACAAAGGATATCGTTAAATTAAGTGACATTAAAATTTGTCAATTAAGTGAATCATTTTGTACAATAGCTGAAATTTGACGGAGTTAAAAGTTCGCATTTTCATTACAATTCTAATTTAAAAGTTTGAGTTTCAATGATGGTTTGCACAAACTTAACGTACATTTAAGTTTTGTGTTTATATGACGTATCTTAAAGGACTCTGGTAAAATAACGCAGCTGGAAGGTTTACGTTCAAATGACGGTGTTTAAATGTTTATTGATGAATGGTAGATTTAAATGGATAGATTTTAAGTTCGCGTTTTCATGAGCGACTTTAAACCTTGTGGTTAAATGTCACAGTTTAAATGTTGGTATGTACAATGTTGACCAGATGGCGGTAGTGTGTAGACACAGCCATACCAGGTCGTATTTATCATCATTAAAGTCACCTTCCTTACTTACTTATGGCGGCCATGAAATTCACTGGTTCTTGATTGTGCACCAATTAACCTATCAGATAATGGTACAATGTTTGCCTGGTGTTGCATATATCACGTCTGTTGTTGAAACACAAGAATGCCAGGTGACTTTGGGAGTGGATGATAATGTAAAGATCAATATTAATGTGGGAAATCTTGAACCGCCATCACCAGACACAACACATGTTTGGATCTGGCGGGGGGAGGGACTTGCCTGTGACGTCACGATGCCCCGCCTCCAGCCTGGCGCTGCTCTGTGTGTGTGTGTGTGTGTGTGTGTGTAGCCCCTGGGTTCATGTTGGCCACAGCCACCCACCGGCCGGTGGTCAGGTCAGTGGGCGGTGTGTGTGTGTGTGTGTGTGGTCCCTGGGTTCATGTTGGCCACAGCCACCCACCGGCCGGGCGGGCGGTAGTTTATAACTAAGTTTATAACGAGTGGTGATGTGGGTCTTTCGGTTCATTGTGTTGATGAAGGAGTGCCAGTTATCTGTTTGCTTCTATATGATTAAGTTAATGATAGATTTATTTAAGAATATTTATTTGATCTCTGATTTCTATCAATGGTGAGTGGTTATGTGTAAGGTGGTTTCTTTACTTTACGATGTGTGTAATTTATGGGAGTAGGTAGTAGTTTGTAGGAAGCTAACAACCAGGGAGGTATATTACCAGTACTAACCGCCTGGGTATCTGGAGGGTTAGTGACGCCTGTTTAGTGATCCAGCACTCAGGTGGTCGTCACGTTGCACTCCTCTGACCCAGGTAGCTGTCTTTTGTATTGACTGGGTGAGCTGGATGGAGTGTGCTCAGGATGGGTAAGTGGTCAGAGGATGGTTGCCGTAGCATCCTTCCATGTAATGCTGGTGTGAGCAGAATGTTGTTTCACAAAGTTAGCTGCAGGAGGTGGTGGACTGGGAGTCCGGTTGGTTGGTTGGTTGCATAGGTTAAGTATACTGAGAAGTTACAGTTGAAGAGATTCACCTCAGAGATCATAAGTGTGAATGTTGAACAAAGTGGACATTCAAATCTTTAATAATGGGAGCATCTTACCGAGGTTCTGCTGTTGGGTAGTGTATCTTATGGGGTATGTAGAGTGAGGAGGTATGCAGATGTTGATTATCTTGCACCTAGTACTGTGTTTATAGGATATTGTTGTTGTCTGTGAGCTGTTGTATGGTGTCAGTTGTGGAGAAAATTTTGGTTTGGTGAATAAGTGTTATGAGTACCTACTCTTTGTCTGTTATTTCTTACAGCTGTGAGATCTGGATGTGAGACTAGCTTCTTAGATGAGTGCTACAAGGATACTGCATTCTCTTAATTAGCTGAGAATTTTTGTGTATTTGTTCTTATCATTACTAGCACTGAATTGCAAAATCTTTAGTTTGTCATTGCAGTTCTGTGGCGTAGAATGATCTATTTGTGAAGACTGAAAATGCGCATTCTGTAATGCTGTTTATTGGAAATTTGTGGTCGAGGTGAAGGTGTTTGTGACGGAGTGTTGTAAGTTATTTTCTGAATGGTTGCTGTACGTCCAGTGTTCTGAGTAGTCTCCAGTGGATGACAGTGATGTACAGTGGAGGTGATACCACTGACTGTAGTTAAAGCATAAATTGTAGTAGTGCGTTTTGATATAATTGGCACTATGAACACATGTCATAAGCTGGAATTAGTAGTTAGATGACCTGGTCATTACCTCCCTGTAGTTAACATATGTGTGAATTCTTCAGATGCCTGAGTATAACCTTAAATAACACACTGCACAAAAATTAACTTTACACCAGTGAATGAGAGGTCTCAAATTGATCACCTGTTAGCTTTAAAGAGGTTGGTATGTTATCAGATCTTTTAGTCGTTATGTCATTACATTACTTTGAAAGTGAAAATACCATTTTTATACTAGTTTTCTGAAGAGACGTAGTAAGAGCAATGGTAAAGGGAAAAAAATATTGTCAATCACACCAATGGGAAAAAGATATTGCTAAGCTCATTAAAGGAAAAATAATATTGTTAAGCTTACTAAAGGAAAAAAATATTGTTGTTAAGGTTATGGCAGTATAGATTTCCCATATAATATCCTTCATGTCGAAATATACAAGGAGTAGAAATATGGCATTAAATCAATATCCCAACCATGGTCTAATTCAAGAAACAAAACTGATAACTAAAACACACAACACCACAGTGGCAGTCGTTAAGGGAGCTGTGAACATGGTTTAATACAAACATAATATTATGATCGTAGGAAGACTCTCCATATATAATATATCAAATAAGAAACAAAAATAGCCTCTAACATAGAAGCTAAAGATAACATATGGAAAACACAGCACTAAAATGTCCAGGACTAGAAATATAATAACCTTAAACACAAAACTGACTGCAATCATGTACATAAACTAATTTACTGGTAAACAATAACACTGAGAGGAATACATATGAAAATTATTGGTTTGATGCAAGGTACAAAAAAAAGGCAACTGGAGGTGTACAGTACATAGCAAAGATAAACAATGAAACAGTTTGCATGGATTAGTAATATTACAGCCAATTTTGTTGTCGCTAGACTGGTGAAGCCATAATGCAAGAATAAACTGGAGACCAAATATAAGAATCAAAAGTACAAAATGTGTTGTGAAAACTGGTACCAGAATGAAGTAATTAAACACAAGAAGATAGATATCAGCATAAAACATGGGAAATCCATAAAATAAAATTATCAATGGAATAATCATAGTTACACACATATGAATATTTCATGCAGTTTCAAGGAAAAACAAACTAGCTCAACTAAATACTTTAATGTGGCAACATGAGGAAAAGAAAAAAGCTTTGGAAATGATTTACATCTTGTACGACATTTTTACTTCACAATAAAGGTATTCTCTTAAACAGGGTCATCTTGGGGCTCAGCGAGGCCATTCCTTTCAAATTACAGTCTGCGTACACCATCCAAATATATTAGTGCGAATGGAAAATTTAGGCAGGCTAAACATTAATTGAAAACATCAGGGGAGACCCATTATGAAGAAGAACAAAGTAACTTGTCAACTTTACCTTTTACTGCAGATAATATCTGAAGAATTAATTTCAATGAGTCCTTAACTTTACAGAGATGCAGAAGTGTCTTGTTCCTCTGAAAAATATAAAGAACAAAATGCTAATCAGCAGCGTAGTTACAAGAGGATGGAGGGTAGGGCCCAGGAACCACCAACTGTTTAGGGTTTTTATGATATCCAATTCTGCCTAGCTCCTAGGTTGCCATCCAGTCAATTTGGCCGTGATAATCTTGGCAAATCTATCCCCAAGGGTCCCAAATATCTAAACGCCAGTGGTAAATAGCACCTCGACTTAACTCAAAATATCACATATTGTTTACTTGACACTTATAGAGCCTAGCTTTCATGTGGTAATCAATAAGATTTGAAAAAGAACTTTGTCTAAATACAACACAAACACTTTAAACAGCTAATGTTAGAAATGAAAAGAAAAGTACTAATCAATGATAACAAATATAAACAAACCGGAACTTTTATTCTGTCCCTTACCACCATGCATGTCTGTTCAAACAAAACAAACTGACCAAAAATAATTCTTTATGAACGTCTCGATTAACTAGAATTTCCCGAGAAACAATAACATGTAAGAGAAGTTTTAGTCTGCAAACAAAACAAATACTTAAAACAGCTAACACAAAAGTAAAAAATAGATATCATAAATGATCATAAATTAAAGCCAGTAACTATCAATAGCTGTCGCTTACACTCACGAATGGCTGACCCGTACCACATTTTGGTCTTCCGCTTCACGTACAGATCTTGACATATAACAATTCTAAATTACAATTATTATAATTTTCTTTAATCATTATATTACAATTTTCTTATGTTAATAA
Organism: Panulirus ornatus; assembly: GCF_036320965.1. NCBI lineage: Eukaryota > Metazoa > Arthropoda > Malacostraca > Decapoda > Palinuridae > Panulirus > Panulirus ornatus. The sequence continues at coordinate 50,292,156 of NC_092231.1, forward strand.
TTAGTATAACAAACACAAACAAAAACTGTAGAACTATCAGAAGACAAATTTCAGGCAGCAACTATGAGCAAGCGGGAAGGTTTGATCATTTCTCTCCTGCTCCTGCCTCTCTCTCCGTCTCCCATATGGCCTTCCCATACACCAAGATGATATATATATATATATATATGGCCAATTCCCTGATCAAATTTGTTAACGTAGGCTGCATAAAATATACAAAATCACTAACCTCATTGCAGGTTACTATATCATAAGAAATAATTTCATAGATTTTTGTTTATTCTCCATAGATTTGAGACACTTTAAAAGCCTAGCTTGTATACTAACATTTTCATCCTCTGAGCGAAGCCATACACTAATCGTCCTTATCTACTCTGAGCATTGGATAGCCTCCTGATGATCAAGATTGCTGTTTTGGTTGTCCGTTTCCCTTGTTACTGGTGCGCCTCACTGCACACCTTACATGAGTGCCTTCCACAGTATTAGGGACAGCTGCTGGGCCTCACTGTAGCTACTTCTGGGACGGTTGCCAATCTTCCTCGTATTCCCTCATGACCACAGCGCCAAACCGACTCCCGCCATCAGGCCGAAACGCACAAACATTTCTGACAAAATTGAGACAACCGCTTTCGCGTCAGTTTTGACACCAAGTGAATTTATACGACAATTACGCTCAAAATGCTTGGTTTTTCGTTCATGGATTGAACAGAAGCAACCAACGATGGTTGCTACTGCCCAATCCATGAAGTCCCCCCCACCACGGAAAGGTAACCAAGCTTCGGGGGGGATGGGTGTTTACCCTGACGCCAACGGAGAAACTCAATACAATATTTTTATTATAACTTTCCTTAATCCTGAAAAATGAATCAATCAGAGGGAACAATAGCCCCAGCCATATGAAGATTGGCTACCCGACTCCTTGCACATTGTGTAGAAAGTGATTTCTTTGAGGGTTGCTTTATGGAAGGCACGGTAGCGTCGGAAGAGTTTCATTTTTTCTTTGAAGACGAAGGAAATTATCCCCGTAAGTTTATGTATTTTTTTGGGCGGGATAATGTTCCCATTTTTTTTCTTTCTTTGTTTTTCAACGTCCCTACGTAGATATTATGTGTCATCCACTACTGGGAGAAAGCCAGACTTCCGCTAGATTAACGTAATCCTTGGCGGGGCGAAACTAAAGTTGTCTTGGTGTTGGTTCCTCAGTGATAACCCAAACACAAACACAAACACACCTCCAGTGTCCACTCTAGGGCCGTGTTCTCCTGCAGCACCAGCAGGAAGAAAGAACTCAGGTTCCTCACCAACTGAATCTTTTGGCACGGGGAGCGTGTGTCATCTCGACACGCCTTTTAACGCCCGTACGTGGTGCGGAGTGCAGTCGGTCTGTAACGTAGGACATGTCATGTGTTATTGGTCCCAGTCGGTCTAGAACGCTGGGCCTGACATGTATTGGGGGACCAAGTCGGTCTTGAATGGTGGGCCTGACGTGTGTTGGGGGACCAAGTCGGTCTTGAATGGTGGGCCTGACAGGTCTTGAGACCTGCCATGTCTCCCTGAAGGTGGGCCTGACAAGTGGGGTGGGCTGCATTTCCTCATGGATGGTGGGTCTGGTAGGGAGTATGGGCTGCAGTGCCACTTGAGTGGGCGAGGTCACTTGGTCAGCATCAGTGGGACGGTGAGGTTTCACTTTTGCACAGCGACCGTTGACGGAAAGTGGTGTCACGTTGGCAAGAAGTGCCTTCTTGTAGGAGGCATAGCACGGGTACTTGATGACGGCAATCCCGCGGTGGTTCTCGTACGTGGATGCAGCCAGGATACTTCTCCGTGGTGGGGCTCGCTTCGTGGTTGGTGGATGTGGCCCTCCCCGCCACATGGTCACAGTGGTTGACCTATTTTACGTCAAAACATTACGAGGTCAACCTTCACCAAATCCATATGGCGTTCATACCAGCTTCACCCATATTCCATTTCCTCCAATTCCACTTCTGGGTATTCCACCTCCATATCCACACAGCCAAATTCCACTCCATCCATCACTTCCACGTCTGGGTATTCCACTTCCATGTCCACACAGCCATAGCCCATGTCAAATACATGGACATATTCAAATTCCATCTCCTGGACAAAGGAGGATCGTCCTACCTCCTTGGTGAACATTATTATATTGAAGTGTTCGAGGAAAGGTTGAGGGAGCTTGCAAGGCGGAGCAGAGATGTTCACTCGACAGAGGTCACAGCTCAAATGATGCTCTCGGCCCGGCTCCCGCCCTTATATAACCTGGGAACTGATCATATCCTAGCATAGCTTAATATAGAGAAGTCTAATATAGTGAAGTCAATACTTTAATACAGTTAAGTTTATATCTCAATAGTTTAATACATGTGCCTCACAACGGTTCCTTCACCCATACAATATGACTTTAACGGCACCAGCCAGCAGGAAAAATGTCGGATATAGGAGTGGCTGAATATTTTGTCGGGTACAGAAATAATTGAATATTTGGTACGATCGATCAAAATGCTTTTTATAGGCAAATAATTTCTGATTTTTCAAATGATTTTTTCCATCTGTTGGAACTGGTGTAAGTAATTAAAGATATGAAAACCGATGGAAAAGTTCAGTTTAACGCTTTTACGAATGTCTTGCTGCGTGTTTGGGAAGAGCAGTAAACTACAGGAATATATTGGTCTAATGTCCCCTGCTCGTCCAACAGCAGATATTGTATGGTCTGAGACATTATTTCTGGTGGAGGTGGATTCTCTCCGGCATTGCGTAAATCACTTCCACAAACTTGCGCCATTTTGCACAAATACAGATCCGATATGATGCATTTCCCAGTTCTGTTATGTTAATGACCCTAGTCATCCTAGCCTAACCTAGCCTAAATAAAAAGGTGTGGAATAATGTGCAACATTTCTCCTTCATTACAAGTGATAATAAACCTAGGCTATACAGCAACCAGGAACGTCCATATTTGTCTAACTTCTCACATGTCTGTGTCATCTGTCTGCAAACATGTCGACCATTACCATGAGGGCAATTGCGGCTTTTGATTTTGAATATCACACGTTTCCTCTCTGCCGTGAGATCTTCATACTTAAATAAAATGGTGGGCCGTAAGAAATATATGTCCATCGAAGGTCAACTATATGGCTCAGTTCCATCATCAGTTTCTAAGAAAACTGAAAAGGTGAGGTCCCAACGAGATTCGAACTCGGATTGCTGGGTTTAGAGTCCAGAGTGCTAACCCTTACACCATGGGACCTGATAAGAAAAGATGTGATTTCATCTAAATGTTTTACATATAATCAACCAGAGGCCATTCCTCCCTCCCTGCCTGCAGGGTTCAAGGTTTTCTAGAAGGTTCTCGAAGATTCTGGGTAGGAACTGCCATTGAGACGACGTAGTTATACGTATCTTTAATGATATTGTTGTTGACTTTCTGATTTAGAAAGATAGATAGATAGATAGATCGATAGATAGATAGGTAAAAAACAGATATTAGATAGATCGATAGATACGTAAGGCTGTATATGTCAACTTTCACATAAATCATTGATATCTGCGTTATTCTGCAAGAAATACATGTACATGGATGTAGTGATAATATGAGTTAGGTATAAGACCAGTCGTGTTGAGATTGTAGTGAATGTGACCATTGACTTCAACCTTAATGGTGTAGTGAAGATAAAGTTATAGTGAAGATAAATCTTGAAGTGACTCATAAGGTTGTTGTGAGTACAAGGATGCATCGTAAATGAGTACTTCCTACCTGAAAGTCAACAATTACAAAATTGATCAAGTATAACAACATCCTCGGACAACCAACTACAAACACCAACCATAGAGTGAACCTGACTGTCACCTAACGACGACCTCTTAAAGGTAATGATCTTACCAGAATCTTCGAGAACCTTCTAGAAAACCTTGAACCCTACAGGCAGGGAGGGAGGAATGGCCTCTGGTTGATTATATGTAAAACATTTAGATGAAATCACATCTTTTCTTATCAGGTCCCATGGTGTAAGGGTTACCACTCTGGACTTTGGATCCAGCAATCCGAGTTCGAATCTCGGTGGGACCTCATCTTTTCAGTTTTCTTCGATACTGATGATGGCCACATTATTCTGTACGTTATATATACATTCATATATATACATAAATATGTATATATAAACATATATATGGAATAATATGGTTTTATCAATAGCCGGAGACCATTCCTCCCTCCTTGCCTGCAGAGTTCATAGTTTTCTGGAAGGTTCTAGAAGATTCTGGTGAGATAATTGCCATTGAGAGGACATTGTTATACTTCATATATCAATGATTTCATTATTGTTGACTTTCAGATAAAGATAGATAGATAGATAGATAGTTAGACTGATAGATTGATAGAGCGATATTTATATAGGTATATAGATAGATAAGTTTCATCAATACTGTATCTTACGCCATCTCCTGTTGCTAGACATATGTTCAACCAGCATTGGGAAAACCTTCAGTAGACCTTAATGTAAAGCAAGATAATAACAAAACCTGCAATAAAAGAATACGATCAACTCCCCAGTGCAGAAATATTGTGACCAGAAAGTCTTCTAGCAAGATGTCAGACGCTTCCACGGGAATCACAAACATAACATCAAATATCTGAAAGTCAACAATAACAAAACTAATGATCATAATCAAACTATAACAAGAAAAATGATAAACATATGGAAAATAGTGCTCTATGTTTCTAGAAAACAAACTTTAACGAAAACTGTGAAAAGAAATACCCATCTGGCTGATACGACACAGTAAAAGGACCATCCCACAACCAACTCTAAACTGAACCTGACTGTCCCCTAACAACGTCCTCTCAATGGTATTTATCTTACCAGAATCTCGTAGAACTTTCCAGAAAATCAAGAACTCTGCAGGCAAGGAGGGAGGAATGGCCTCTGGCTGCTGATGATAACCACATTATTCTATATATATACTTTTACCTACAACCGAAGGTTGACCGGCCAGCCCAAGTGGCTACAGAGGTTGTATCCATGAAAGAAACGGACCCACCAGCAGACGATTTCGGTTGGCAGGTTGTATGGAAGAAGAGGAAAAAGAAGGTTGCCCAACCAGCCCAACCAGAAGGGTGTAGCAAAGAAACGAAAGAAGGCTGCCCAACCAACCTGGGTGGTAGTAAGGATGGCAGCTCCACAACCCCAGGTCGTTAGGCAGACTGTAGCCATGGAACAAAGGAAGGCTGCTCGTCCACCAGCCCAGGTACCGAGTGAGCGTGTAGCTATGCTGGTTGACCCACCAGCCCAGGTAGATAGCTACGCCTAGATGGCTATGTCGGGTGCAGCAAAGAAGCAAACCCCACAACTACTCCACGAGGTTTGCAAGCCTGCACCCAAAAAGATGAAGACGAAGGTTGCCACGCTACCCAATGCACCACCACATGTCTAGAAAGGGAAAAGGTGGACAAAATGGCTGGAGGTCCCACTCCATCAACAAAATCACCTTAGGAGCCAAGTTCCATCCATTATTGAATATATATATATATATATATATATATATATATATATATATCTATATATATATATATATATATATATATATATATATATATATATATATATATATATATATATATATATATATTGACGTGCTGTCAGTGGATTGAATCAAGGCATGTGAAGCGTCTGGGGTAAACCATGGAAAGCTGTGTAGGTATGTATATTTGCGTGTGTGGACGTATGTATATACATGTGTATGTGGGTGGGTTGGGCCATTTCTTTCGTCTGTTTCCTTGCGCTACCTCGCAAACGCGGGAGACAGCGACAAAGAAAAAAAAAAAAAAAAATATATATATATATATATATATATATATATATATATATATATATATATATATATATATATACATATATATCCTTCAGTATGTTTACTTTCGATAATGAGGAACAAACGAAAGAGCCAAGCAAGTAAATTTCGTCAAAGACATCTCTCTTTTCTAAACGCTGCCTCGCAAAGGTTTTCATTAATTCAGATTGAAGAAACAGACGTATTTTTCTATTGTCTGGTTAGCTCAGTGGTAGAGAGTGAGTCTCACACACTCAGGGTCGTGGGTTCGAGACCCACACCAGACATAATTTTTGTCTTTTTCTTTTTTCATTTTGTCCGCATCACATGTGTGCAACATTCAGTTTGTTCGTCCAACGTTATAGTGAAGATCTTCACAATGAATTGGGGTTTTCGACCTTGTCTGAAAGGGTCAGGTCCACCAAGACGTCCTTGAAATCTTCCAGAAGCTTCTGGCGATCCTCCTCCAACTGCTGGGCACATCAGAGTTAACATGGGCCGGACATCGGTTGTGGAACGACTTAATCTGCTTCCGGTAGTTAGCAGGGATGATAATGAGGGCTCTGACCTCATACCAGGTCAGCTTAGTTCCAGTCTATTGCTTAGTTCCAGTCTATTGCTTAGTTCCAGTCTATTGCAACGAAATAAAAAAGTAAAGCTCAATTCTTTGTTGAAAATTGAGAGGAAAACACGACAGCAACGTGGAGATTTACCCTGTGGTTATTTTGCCGGCAAGTCGGCAACGGTCGGTCAAACACTGTTTTGCCGTTGTAATCTCAGTGCTTCATATAATACTAAGTCCCAGAAAATGTTCTTGGGGGCGTAGCTCAGTGGTAGAGCACTCGCTTGGCATGCGAGAGGACCCGGGCTCAAACCCCGGCGCCTCCATTTTTTATTTGGGAAATTCATTGTTCTCAGTCTTGTATATATATATATATATATATATATATATATATATATATATATATATATATATATATATATATATATATATATATATATATATATATATATATATATATATATATATATATATATATATATATATATATATATATGTATATATATATATATATATATATATATATATATATATATATATATATATATATATATATATATATATATATATATATATATATATATATATATATATATATATATATATATATATATATATATATATATATATATATATGCATATATCGTCCGATCAGTCAAGTTAAGCAGCGTTGGGTGTGGTTAGTATTTGGATGGGTGACCGTCTGGGAACACCAGATGCTGTTATCCCTGGGGATAGGGAAGAAAGAGCACTTCCCACGTATTCCTTGCGTGGCGTACAAGGCGACTAAAAAGGGAGGGAGCGGGAGGCGGGAAATCCTTCCCTCTCATTTTCAATTTTCCAAACGACGGAACAGAGAAGATATAAAGATACTGAAAAGATGTAACTAATATAAGATATAAGAATGAATGAAGGATACGGATGTAGCTGAAACAAGGAGTAATGAAGATTAAGGTGCAATGAAAATTATTCTGTAGTGAAGATAAATATATAAGTTGAGATTTTATATTGAACATCAAGAAGTAATGATAATGATGAGACTGTAGTGAAGATGAGGGTGTAGTTCGGGAGTAGTGACAATTGCCTTTGCAATGATAATTAGAGAGTAAGACACTAAGGAACACAAACTTTACAAAGCTACGTTCAAGTCAGACTTTGAACTAAGTTTGGTAAACAGAAGGATGATGTTAAGATGAGAGTGTAGTGAGGAAGAGTATAGTGATGATAAGGATATTGTCAAGATAGCTTGTACTGAAGAAAAGGATGTAGTGAAGATACGAATGTAGTAGAGATAAGGGTTAGTAAAGAGTGAAGTTTGTTCAAAATGATTATGTAGTGAAGATAAGAACTATCCTTAGTGAACGTTAGGGAGTACAATGATGATGGTATGGTAGAAATAACGGTGTAGTGAAGAAGAGGGTATAGTGAAGATATTATTTAGTGAAAATATACTAGTAATGAAGATACACGTTAGTGAATATGAGGTTGTAGTGAACTTAACCTTATTGACCTGATCCCCCAAATCCTCCAAACAACGTTCAAGGGCGGATCCAAAGCCGACTGAAAAGGTTATTTCTCTGTGTATTGTTAGTGGTGGTGGTGTGTGTAGGTGTGTGTAATCATCTATCTGACCTCGTGGGGCCCCGTGTAAGTACTTTGTTTGTGTGAGCGGGTAAAATCTAAAGCCTTCCTTGAAACCAGCTCAGTCAAGATAAGGTCATATGAAGATGAGGTTGTAGTGAAGATTGTAATGAGCCTTGCAGAGTACAGATGAGGGGATTAAGGAGGAGATATGTAGTAAAGAAAATTATATTTAACACAAAGGATTCAAGCTAGGTGCAGGGTCGGCCTACGGGCTTGAACTTACATTTTAGGTCAAAGGCATCACCAGTACACCTAGCCATGCCTTAATGTTATCCACACACACACACACACACACACACACACACACACACACACACACACACACATATTATATACATATATATATATATATATATATATATATATATATATATATATATATATATATTATATCTTTTTATTATACTTTGTCGCTGTCTCCCGCGTTTGCGAGGTAGCGCAAGGAAACAGACGAAAGAAATGGCCCAACCCCCCCCCATACACATGTATATACATACGTCCACACACGCAAATATACATACCTACACAGCTTTCCATGGCTTACCCCAGACGCTTCACATGCCTTGATTCAATCCACTGACAGCACGTCAACCCCGGTATACCACATCGCTCCAATTCACTCTATTCCTTGCCCTCCTTTCACCCTCCTGCATGTTCAGGCCCCGATCACACAAAATTTTTTTCACTCCATCTTTCCACCTCCAATTTGGTCTCCCTCTTCTCCTTGTTCCCTCCACCTCCGACACATATATCCTCTTGGTCAATCTTTCCTCACTCATCCTCTCCATGTGCCCAAACCACTTCAAAACACCCTCTTCTGCTCTCTCAACCACGCTCTTTTTATTTCCACACATCTCTCTTACCCTTACGTTACTCACTCGATCAAACCACCTCACACCACACATTGTCCTCAAACATTAAGTCATTAAGCGATCTTCATTACAACCATATGCTCACTTCAACGTCAGAGATTAAGTCAGTAAATGGTCTTCATTACAACTTTATCTTCACTACGACCTCACGGGTCAAGTCGGTAAGTGATCATTGCAACCTTGCCTTCAGTACAACCTCACAGTCAAGTCAGTAAGTGATCTTCATTACAATGTTATCTTCACTACAACCTCATGGGTCAAGTGATCTTCATTGAAACCTTATCTTCACTACATCCTTACAGGTTAGGTCAAAGGTCATCTTCACTACGCCCTCAATAACACTGGCCTTGGCCCTTGCTCACATCATCACTACACCCATGTTCATGTATTTCTTGCAGAATAATACGGAAACTGATTTCTAAGAAATCTGAAATGCACATCATTATATATCTGTGTATCCCTCAACTAACCATAGACGGAACCTGATTGCCCTATATCAGCCATCACTATCATCCATATATCTACCTCCAGCACTATACATCCAATTCCAATATCATCACTATACGTGACAACACGTTTTCACTGTTTCTGCGTCCTCACTTAACCTGCCTCCTTAATCAACACTAAAAGTACTTACGTCTATCTCACTTCACATACTTCCCCCAACTACACCGTTACTGATATCTTCACTACTTTACACTTCAAGTACTATCAATAAATTGATATCTTCACTACTGTATACTTCACATACTGATTCATGATAACAGTTAGTAACATCTTAACTACTGTGCAATGCATGAACTCGATCATGATGTTCACTGTCTTACTATATGAATTATTTCATGGTTCATTTGCATACACGTGATGCATATCCAACAAGCTTCTAATGGGTTTGAAATTCTTCTGGATTATAACTTTTGGTGTGTTCTGTGTAATGGATGTCCTTTTAAATGTGGCCATCAAATTTTACTACATCCGACACCCTAACGGCTATACGCTCAATATTCAGTATATCCCACACCCTAACAGCTACATCTTCAATCTTCACAGCATCCTACAGCCTAATGGCTACACCTTCATTTTTCACTATCTCCTACATCTTGATAACTACCGTTATCATCACTATCCTACACCTTAATAACTACCGTTATCATTACTATCCTACACCTTAATAACTACCGTTATCATCACTATCCTACACCTTAATAACTACCGTTATCATCACTATCCTACACCTTAATAACTACCATTATCATCACTATCCTACACCTTAATAACTACCGTTATCATCACTATCCTACACCTTAATAACTACCGTTATCATCACTATCCTACACCTTAATAACTACCGTTATCATCACTATCCTACACCTTAATAACTACCGTTATCATCACTATCCTACACCTTAATAACTACCGTTATCATCACTATCCTACACAATAACTACCGTTATCATCACAATCCTACACCTTAATAGATAAACTTTCTAGACAAACCGTTTATAAAATATTACATAAACCCCTACACTAGTATATTCATATTCACATTAATATAAATTTTCATTGCTGATATATATTTATTTCAACACTCCCTTTCAGTTTCTATCATTTGTACTTAACTACTTTCTGTTATCCGGGATATAAGTTAAAGTTCATTTGCATACACGTGATACACATTAAAAATTAGAATGGGTTTCAAAGTCTTCAAGATGCTGCGGCGAATCCTGCCCTGTCTCAGACGACGCCACGTCCAGACTCAGTCAAAATCCAAGACTGAAATCCGCAAGATTCTTCAGCGAATCTTTGACTGTTTCAGACGCCGCCACGTTCAGGATGATACTGTGAGTGAAGTCTACGTTCAGGATGATACTGTGAATGAAGTCTACGTTCAGGATGATACTGTGAGTGAAGTCTACGTTCAGGATGATACTGTGAGTGAAGTCTACGTTCAGGATGATACTGTGAGTGAAGTCTACGTTCAGGATGATACTGTGAGTGAAGTCTACGTTCAGGATGATACTGTGAGTGAAGTCTACGTTCAGGATGATACTGTGAGTGAAGTCTACGTTCAGGATGATACTGTGAGTGAAGTCTACGTTCAGGATGATACTGTGAGTGAAGTCTACGTTCAGGATGATACTGTGAGTGAAGTCTACGTTCAGGATGATACTGTGAGTGAAGTCTACGTTCAGGATGATACTGTGAGTGAAGTCTACGTTCAGGATGATACTGTGAGTGAAGTCTACGTTCAGGATGATACTGTGAGTGAAGTCTACGTTCAGGATGATACTGTGAGTGAAGTCTACGTTCAGGATGATACTGTGAGTGAAGTCTACGTTCAGGATGATACTGTGAGTGAAGTCTACGTTCAGGATGATACTGTGAGTGAAGTCTACGTTCAGGATGATACTGTGAGTGAAGTCTACGTTCAGGATGATACTGTGAGTGAAGTCTACGTTCAGGATGATACTGTGAGTGAAGTCTACGTTCAGGATGATACTGTGAGTGAAGTCTACGTTCAGGATGATACTGTGAGTGAAGTCTACGTTCAGGATGATACTGTGAGTGAAGTCTACGTTCAGGATGATACTGTGAGTGAAGTCTACGTTCAGGATGATACTGTGAGTGAAGTGTACGTTCAGGATGATACTGAGAGTGAAGTCTACGTTCAGGATGATACTGTGAGTGAAGTCTACGTTCAGGATGATACTGTGAGTGAAGTCTACGTTCAGGATGATACTGTGAGTGAAGTCTACGTTCAGGATGATACTGTGAGTGAAGTCTACGTTCAGGATGATACTGTGAGTGAAGTGTACGTTCAGGATGATACTGGGAATGAAGTCTACGTTCAGGATGATACAGTGAGTGAAGTCTACGTTCAGTCTGAAATCTTGAGTGAAGAAGACCACGTTCAGGAAGAAATCGTGAGTGAGGTCCACGTTCAGCCTGCATCCCAGACTGAAGTCAGCGCTTGGGACTCAGATATTCAACTGAGACCTTCTTGGATGATAAAAGGGGTTTCAACTTATCAGAGACCCTCATGGAGGGGTATTTTTGACCGCCCACACGAGGAAGACTCAGATGAAGACTGTGAGTATAAGACCGTACAGAAACATCAATATGAGGTTCGAAGAGACAACTTATGATAGTGATGTCTATGATCAAGTACCACTGAACAGTGCTTGGATGGGAAGAATAGGACCTCGGCCATTGTTGACCGTAGATGGTATTGCAAATTTGCTAAAACGCAGAGCAGAGAAATGCCTTTCCTCCGAGGAGGTCCAGGAAGACCCTGTAGAAGAAGAAGAAGACGACGCATTCTACATGCAAGAGACCGAAGACCATCAGGTCCAAGATTTTGACAATCTCGAAAATGGAGGCTGGATTGCAGTGAAAAGCCGGAGAGGTAGACGTCATGCACGCAGAGCAGAGAAATGGCTTTCCTACGAAGAAGTCCAGGAAGACCCTGTAGAAGAAGACGATGCATTCTACATGCAAGAGACCGAAGACCATCAGGTCCAAGATGGTGACGATCTCAAAGATGTAAGCTGGACTACAGTGAAAAGCGGGAGACGTAGACGTCATGCACGGCAGTGAAAAAGCAATGGGTTTTAAGTCAAAATGTGACAGGAAACGACCCCAGCCATTATCAAGGAGAGCCACATACAGGCCCCACACACCTTTCCATGGTTTACCCCAGACGTTTCATATAACCTGGTTCAGTCCACTGACAGCATACCGACCCCGGTATACCACATCGTTCCAATTCACTCTATTCCTTGCACGGATCTCACCCTCCTGTATGTTCAGGCCGTGATCGCTTAGAATCTTTTCTCACTCCATCCTTTCACCTCCAATTTGGTCTCCCGTTTCTTGTTCTCTTCACGTCTGACACATATATCGTCTTTGCCAACATTTCCACACTCATTCTCTCCATATATCCAAACCAATTTCAAAACACTTATGCTCTCTCAACTACACTCTTTTTATTTCCACGCATCTCTCTTACCCTTTCATTACTTGATCGAACCACCTCACACTACATTTGTCCTTAAACATTTCATTTCCAACACATCCACCGTGAAACCCTATCTATAGCCGCTGCCTCGCAACCATATAATATTGTTGGAACTACTATTTCTTCAAACACCCATTTTTGCTCTTTGGGATAAGGTTCCTCCTTCTACACATTATTTATTGCTCTCAGAACCTTATCCCCCTTCTCTCACCCTATGACTCACTTCCGCTTCCATGGTTCCATTCGCTGCTAATTCCACTCACAGATATTTAAAACCACTACCTCCAATTTCTCTTCATTCAAACTTGCATTCGAACTATATTGTCCCTCAACCCTAATGAACTAAATAACCTTTGTCTTATTCACATCTACTCTCAACTTCCTCCTTTCACACATATTCGCACCTCTCTCCAAAACTCTTTTATTTACCTCCCAAACCATCCTACCCATAAACAGATGAAATAACTATTAGTACATCAAACACCCCTGCCGCAGACCAACATCCACTGGGAACCAATCACTCTTCTCTCTTCTTACTCATCCATATGCCTCACAACCATAATGAAAAATTTCACTGTTTCTGGCAGCTTACCTCCAACGCCATTTGTTCTTAAGACCTTCCACATCCCGCGTTACCGATGTAGCGCAAGGAAACAGACGAGAGAATGGCCCAACCTACCCACATACACATGGATATACATAAACGTCCATACACAGCACATATACATACCTATACATTCCAACGTATACATATATATACACACACAGAAATATACATATATACACATGTACATAATTCATACTGTCTGACCTGATTCATTCCCGTCGCCACCACGCCACACATGAAATGACAACCCCCTCCCCACGCAGGTGCGCGAGGTAACGCTAGGAAAAGACAACAAAGGCCACATTCGTTCACACTCAGTCTCTAGCTGTCATGTATGATGCACCGAAACCACAGCTCCCTTTCCACATCTAGGTCCGACAAAACATTCCATGGTTTACCATAGACGCTTCACATGCCCTGGTTCATTCCATTGACAGCAAGTCGACCCCGGTATACCACATCGTTTCAATTCACTTTATTCATTGCACGCCTTTCACCTTCCTGCAAGTTCAGGCCCCGATCACTCAAAATCTTTCTCACTCCATCTTTCCACCTCATATTTGTCATCCCACTTCTCCTCGTTCCCTCCACATGCAGGAGGGTGAAAGGAGGGCAAGGAATAGAGTGAATTGGAGCGATGTGGTATACCGGGGTTGACGTGCTGTCTGTGGATTGAATCAAGGCATGTGAAGCGTCTGGGGTAAACCATGGAAGGCTGTGTAGGTATGTATATTTGCGTGTGTGGACGTATGTATATACATGTGTATGGGGGTGGGTTGGGCCATTTCTTTCGTCTGTTTCCTTGCGCTACCTCGCAAACGCGGGAGACAGTGACAAAGAAAAAAAAAAAAAATATACATATATATATATATATATATATATATATATATATATATATATATATATACATATATATATAAATATATATATACATATATATATATATATATATATATATATATATATATATATATATATATATATATATATATATATATATATATATATATATATATATATATATATATATATATATATACATATATGTATATATATATATATATATATATATACATATATATATATATATATATATATATATATATATATATATATATATATATATATATATATATATATATATATATATATATATATATATATATATATATATGTATATATATATATATATATATATATATATATATATATATATATATATATATATATACATATATATATATATATATATATATATATATATATATATATATATATATATATATATATATATATATATATATATATATATATATATATATATATATATATATATATATATATATATATATATATATATATATATATATATATATATATATATATATATATATATATATATATATATATATATATATATATATATATATATATATATATATATATATATATATATATATATATATATATATATATATATATATATATATATATATATATATATATATAATATATATATATATATATATATATATATATATATATATATATATATATATATATATATATATATATATATATATATATATATATATATACCTACTTATATCTTATACTTTGTCGCTGTCTCCCGCGTTAGCTAGGTAGCGCAAGGAAACAGCCGAAAGAATGGCTCAATCCACCCACATACACATGTACATACATATATGTCCACACACTCACATATACATACATATACATTTCAAAATATACATATATATACATACAGAGACATGCATATATATAAACATGTACATAATTCATACTGGCTGCCTTTATTCATTCCTGTCGCCACCCTGCCACACATGAAACGACAACCCCCTCCTCTCGCATGCGCGCGAGGTAGTGCTAGGAAAAGACTACAAAGTACATATATTCGTTCACACTCAGTCTCTATCTATCATGTATAATGCACCGAAACCACAGCTCCCTTTCCACATCCAGGCCCCACAAAACTTTCCATGGTTTACCCCAGGCACTTCACATGCCCTGGTTCAATCCATTGACAGCACGTCGACCCCGGTATACCAGATCAATCCAATTCATTCCATTCCTTGCACGCCTTTCATCCTCTTACTTGTTCAGGCCCCGATAACTCAAAATCTTTTTAATTCCAACTGTTCGCCTCCAATTCGGTCTCCCACTTCTCCTCGTTCCCTCAACCTCTGACACATATATGCTCTTTGTCAATCTTTCCTCACTCATTCTCTCCATGCGACCAAACCAATTCAAAACACCCTCTTCTGCTCTCTCAACCACACTCTTGTTATTACCACACATCTCTCTTACCCTTTCATTATTTACTGGATCAAACCACCTCACACCACATATTGTCCTCAAACATCTCATTTCCAGCACATCCATCCTCCTCCACATAACTCTATCTATAGCCCACGCCTCGCAACCATATAGCATTGTTGGAGCCACTGTTCCTTCAAACATACCCATTTTTCCTTTCCAAGATTATGTTCTCGACTTCCACACATTTATCAACGCTCCCAGAACTTTCGCCCCTTCCCCCACACTATGATTCATATATATATATATATATATATATATATATATATATATATATATATACAGAGCATCAGATTGGGGAAGAGCAGTGTGGTTTCAGAAGTGGTAGAGGATGTGTGGATCAGGTGTTTGCTTTGAAGAATGTATGTGAGAAATACTTAGAAAAGCAAATGGATTTGTATGTAGCATTTATGGATCTGGAGAAGGCATATGATAGAGTTGATAGAGATGCTCTGTGGAAGGTATTAAGAATATATGGTGTGGGAGGGAAGTTGTTAGAAGCAGTGAAAAGTTTTTATCGAGGATGTAAGGCATGTGTACGTGTAGGAAGAGAGGAAAGTGATTGGTTCTCAGTGAATGTAGGTTTGCGGCAGGGGTGTGTGGTCTCCATGGTTGTTTAATTTGTTTATTGATGGGGTTGTTAGGGAGGTGAATGCAAGAGTTTTGGAAAGAGAGGCAAGTATGAAGTCTGTTGGGGATGAGAGAGCTTGGGAAGTGAGTCAGTTGTTGTTCGCTGATGATACAGCGCTGGTGGCTGATTCATGTGAGAAACTGCAGAAGCAGGTCACAGTTTGGTAAAGTGTGTGGAAGAAGAAAGTTAAGAGTAAATGTGAATAAGAGCAAGGTTATTAGGTACAGTAGGGTTGAGGGTCAAGTCAATTGGGAGGTGAGTTTGAGTGGAGAAAAACTGGAGGAAGTGAAGTGTTTTAGATATCTTGGAGTGGATCTGGCAGCGGATGGAACCATGGAAGCGGAAGTGGATCATAGGGTGGGGGAGGGGGCGAAAATTCTGGGAGCGTTGAAGAATGTGTGGAAGTCGAGAACATTATCTCGGAAAGCAAAAATGGGTATGTTTGAAGGAATAGTGGTTCCAACAATGTTGTATGGTTGCGAGGCGTGGGCTATGGATAGAGTTGTGCGCAGGAGGATGGATGTGCTGGAAATGAGATGTTTGAGGACAATGTGTGGTGTGAGGTGGTTTGATCGAGTAGGTAACGTAAGGGTAAGAGAGATGTGTGGAAATAAAAAGAGCGTGGTTGAGAGAGCAGAAGAGGGTGTTTTGAAATGGTTTGAGCACATGGAGAGAATGAGTGAGGAAAGATTGACCAAGAGGATATATGTGTCGGAGGTGGAGGGAACGAGGAGAAGAGGGAGACCAAATTGGAGGTGGAAAGATGGAGTGAAAAAGATTTTGTGTGATCGGGGCCTGAACATGCAGGAGGGTGAAAGGAGGGCAAGGAATAGAGTGAATTGGAGCGATGTGGTATACCGGGGTTGACGTTTTGTCAGTGGATTGAATCAAGGCATGTGAAGCGTCTGGGGTAAACCATGGAAAGCTGTGTAGGTATGTATACTTGCGTGTGTGGACGTATGTATATACATGTGTATGGGGGGGGTTGGGCCATTTCTTTCGTCTGTTTCCTTGCGCTACCTCGCAACCGCGGGAGACAGCGACAAAGAAAAAAAAAAAAAAGAAAATATATATATATATATATATATATATATATATATATATATATATATATATATATATATATATATATATATATATATATATATATATATATATATATATGTGTATATATATATATATATATATATATATATATATATATATATATATATATATATATATATATATATATATATGTATATATATATATATATACATATATATATATATGTATATATATATATATATATATATATATATATATATATATATATATATATATATATATATATATATATATATATATATATATATATATATATATATATATATATATATATATATATATATATATATATATATTATCCCAGGGGATAGGGGAGAAAGAATACTTCCCACGTATTCCCTGCGTGTCGTAGAAGGCGACTAAAAGGGGAGGGAGCGGGGGGCTGGAAATCTTCCCCTCTCGTTTTTTTTTTTAATTTTCCAAAACAAGGAACAGAGAAGGGGGCCAGGTGAGGATATTCCCTCCAAGGCCCAGTCCTCTGTTCTTAACGCTACCTCGCTAACGCGGGAAATGGCGAATAGTTTGAAAGAAAGAAAAGAGTAAGTGAGCTTGGGAAGGAGACTTGTGTGAGGAAGTACCAGGAGAGACTGAGTACAGAATGGAAAAAGGTGAGAACAATGGAAGTAAGGGGAGTGGGGGAGGAATGGGATGTATTTTGGGAATCAGTGATGGATTGCGCAAAAGATGCTTGTGGCATGAGAAGAGTGGGAGGTGGGTTGATTAGAAAGGGTAGTGAGTGGTGGGATGAAGAAGTAAGAGTATTAGTGAAAGAGAAGTGAGAGGCATTTGGACGATTTTTGCAGGGAAAAAATGCAATTGAGTGGGAGATGTATAAAAGAAAGAGACAGGAGGTAAAGAGAAAGGTGCAAGAGGTGAAAAAAAGGGCAAATGAGAATTGGGGTGAGAGAGTATCATTAAATTTTAGGGAGAATAAAAAGATGTTCTGGAAGGAGGTAAATAAAGTGCGTAAGACAAGGGAGCAAATGGGAACTTCAGTGAAGGGCGCAAATGGGGAGGTGATAACAAGTAGTGGTGATGTGAGAAGGAGATGGAGTGAGTATTTTGAAGGTTTGTTGAATGTGTTTGATGATAGAGTGGCAGATATAGGGTGTTTTGGTCGAGGTGGTGTGCAAAGTGAGAGGGTTAGGGAAAATGATTTGGTAAACAGAGAAGAGGTAGTAAAAGCTTTGCGGAAGATGAAAGCCGGCAAGGCAGCAGGTTTGGATGGTATTTCAGTGGAATTTATTAAAAAAGGGGGTGACTGTATTGTTGACTGGTTGGTAAGGTTATTTAATGTATGTATGACTCATGGTGAGGTGCCTGAGGATTGGCGGAATGCGTGCATAGTGCCATTGTACAAAGTCAAAGGGGATAAGAGTGAGTGCTCAAATTACAGAGGTATAAGTTTGTTGAGTATTCCTGGTAAATTATATGGGAGGGTATTGATTGAGAGGGTGAAGGCATGTACAGAGCATCAGATTGGGGAAGAGCAGTGTGGTTTCAGAAGTGGTAGAGGATGTGTGGATCAGGTGTTTGCTTTGAAGAATGTATGTGAGAAATATTTAGAAAAGCAAATGGATTTGTATGTAGCATTTATGGATCTGGAGAAGGCGTATGATAGAATTGATAGAGATGCTCTGTGGAAGGTATTAAGAATATATGGTGTGGGAGGCAAGTTGTTAGAAGCAGTGAAAAGTTTTTATCGAGGGTGTAAGGCATGTGTACGTGTAGGAAGAGAGGAAAGTGATTGGTTCTCAGTGAATGTAGGTTTGCGGCAGGGGTGTGTGATGTCTCCATGGTTGTTTAATTTGTTTATGGATGGGGTTGTTAGGGAGGTGAATGCAAGAGTTTTGGAAAGAGGGGCAAGTATGAAGTCTGTTGGGGATGAAAGAGCTTGGGAAGTGTCAGTTTTTGTTCGCTGATGATACAGCGCTGGTGGCTGATTCATGTGAGAAACTGCAGAAGCTGGTGAATGAGTTTGGTAAAGTGTGTGGAAGAAGAAAGTTAAGAGTAAATGTGAATAAGAGCAAGGTTATTAGGTACAGTAGGGTTGAGGGTCAAGTCAATTGGGAGGTGAGTTTGAGTGGAGAAAAACTGGAGGAAGTGAAGTGTTTTAGATATCTGGGAGTGGATCTGGCAGCGGATGGAACGATGGAAGCGGAAGTGGATCATAGGGTGGGGGAGGGGGCGAAAATTCTGGGAGCCTTGAAGAATGTGTGGAAGTCGAGAACATTATCTCGGAAAGCAAAAGTGGGTATGTTTGAAGGAATAGTGGTTCCAACAATGTTGTATGGTTGCGAGACGTGGGCTATGGATAGAGTTGTGCGCAGGAGGATGGATGTGCTGGAAATGAGATGTTTGAGGACAATGTGTGGTGTGAGGTGGTTTGATCGAGTAAGTAACGTAAGGGTAAGAGAGATGTATGGAAATAAAAAGAGCGTGGTTGAGAGAGCAGAAGAGGGTGTTTTGAAATGGTTTGGGCACATGGAGAGAATGAGTGAGGAAAGATTGACCAAGAGGATATATGTGTCGGAGGTGGAGGGAAAGAGGAGAAGAGGGAGACCAAATTGGAGGTGGAAAGATGGAGTGAAAAAGATTTTGTGTGATCGGGGCCTGAACATGCAGGAGGGTGAAAGGAGGGCAAGGAATAGAGTGAATTGGAGCGATGTGGTATACCGGGGTTGACGTGCTGTCAGTGGATTGAATCAAGGCATGTGAAGCGTCTGGGGTAAACCATGGAAGGCTGTGTAGGTATGTATATTTTGCGTGTGTGGACGTATGTATATACATGTGTATGGGGGTGGGTTGGGCCATTTCTTTCGTCTGTTTCCTTGCGCTACCTCGCAAACGCGGGAGACAGTGACAAAGAAAAAAAAAAAAATATACATATATATATATATATATATATATATATATATATATATATATATATATATACATATATATATAAATATATATATACATATATATATATATATATATATATATATATATATATATATATATATATATATATATATATATATATATATATATATATATATATATATATATATATATATATATATATATATATATATACATATATGTATATATATATATATATATATATACATATATATATATATATATATATATATATATATATATATATATATATATATATATATATATATATATATATATATATATATATATATATATATATATATATATATATGTATGTATATATATATATATATATATATATATATATATATATATATATATATATATATACATATATATATATATATATATATATATATATATATATATATATATATATATATATATATATATATATATATATATATATATATATATATATTATATATGTATATATATATATATATATATATATATATATATATACATATATATATATTCTTCTTTCTTTCTTTTATACTATTCGCCATTTCCCGCGTTAGCGAGGTAGCATTAAGAACAGAGGACTGGGCCTTTGAGGGAATACCCTCACCTGGCCCAATTCTCTGTTCCTTCTTTTGGAAAAAAAAAAAAAAAAAAAAAAAAAAAAAAAAAATATATATATATATATATATATATATATATATATATATATATATATATATATATATATATATATATATATATATATATATATATATATATATATATATATATATATATATATATATATATATATATATATATATATATATATATATATATACCTACTTATATCTTATACTTTGTCGCTGTCTCCCGCGTTAGCTAGGTAGCGCAAGGAAACAGACGAAAGAATGGCTCAACCCACCCACATACACATGTACATACATATATGTCCACACACTCACATATACATACATATACATTTCAAAATATACATATATATACATACAGAGACATGCATATATATAAACATGTACATAATTCATACTGGCTGCCTTTATTCATTCCTGTCGCCACCCTGCCACACATGAAACGACAACCCCCTCCTCTCGCATGCGCGCGAGGTAGTGCTAGGAAAAGACTACAAAGTACATATATTCGTTCACACTCAGTCTCTATCTATCATGTATAATGCACCGAAACCACAGCTCCCTTTCCACATCCAGGCCCCACAAAACTTTCCATGGTTTACCCCAGGCACTTCACATGCCCTGGTTCAATCCATTGACAGCACGTCGACCCCGGTATACCAGATCAATCCAATTCATTCCATTCCTTGCACGCCTTTCATCCTCTTACTTGTTCAGGCCCCGATAACTCAAAATCTTTTTAATTCCAACTTTTCGCCTCCAATTCGGTCTCCCACTTCTCCTCGTTCCCTCAACCTCTGACACATATATGCTCTTTGTCAATCTTTCCTCACTCATTCAATCCATGCGACGAAACCATTTCAAAACACACTCTTCAGCTCTTTCAACCACACTCTTTTTATCAACTCACATCTATCTCATATTTTCATTACTTGCTCGGTCAAACTACCTCACACCATATATTGTCCTCAAACATCTCATTTGCAACACATCCACCCTCCTCCACACAACCCCCATGTGACCAAACCCACGCCTCAAGACCATATTACGTTGTTAAAACCACTAATCCTTCAAACATACCGGTTTTTGCTTTCTTAGAGAATGTTTTCGCCTTCCACACATTTTTCAGTGCTCCCAGAACTTTCGCCACCTCCCCCACCCTGTGACTCACCGTCGCTTCCGTGGTTCCATCCGCTGCCAAATCCACTCCTAGATATCTAAAACACTTCACTTCCTCCAGTTTTTCTCCATTCAAACTTACCTCCCACGTGACTTGTCCCTGAACCCTACTGTACCTAATAACCTTGCTCTTATTCACATTTACTCTCAGCTTTCTTCTTTCACATACTTTATCAAACTCAGTCACCAGCTTCTGCTTTCTCAACCGAATCAGCCATAAGCGCTGTATCATCAGCGAACAACAACTGACTCACTTCCTAAGCCCTCTCATCCACAACAGACTGCATACTTGCCCTTCTCTCCAGAACTCTTGCTTTCACCTCCCTAACAAACCCATCCATAAACAAATCAATCAACCATTGAGACATCACGCACCCCTGCCGCAGACCGACATTCACTGAGAACCTATCACTTCCCTCTCTTCCTACTCGTACATATACCTTAAATCCTCAGTAAAAACTTTTCACTGCTTCTAGCAACTTGACTCTCACACCATAAATTTTTAATACCTTCCATAGAACATCTCTATCAACTATATCATATGCCTTCTCCAGATCCATAAATGCTACATAAAAATCCATTTGCTTTTCTAAGTAATTCTCACATACATTCTTCAAAGCAAACACCTGTCCCACACATCCTCTACCACTTCTGAAACCACACTGCTCTTCCCCAATCTGAAACCCTCCCCTCCTTGTCACGTGGGGAGTGCTCATCCTTCTTGAAGGCTCAGATTGGGTTGTCAAAATGTGTGTTGATGCAACCAAGAGGAGAAAAAGAGAGAGATATTTTAGTATGTTTGAGGAAAGGGACCTGGATGTTTTAGCTCTGAGTGAAACGAAGTTCAAGGGTAATTTGGGAGATTGGTTTGGGAATGTTTAGGGAGTAAAGTCAGGGATTAGTGAGAGGACAAGAGCAAGAGAAGGAGTAGGACTACGCCTGAAACAGGAGTTGTGGGAGTATGTTATTGAGTGTAAGAAAAAAAAATCTAGATTGGTATGGGTAAAACAGAATGTGGATGGAGAGAGACGGTTGATTATTGGTGCATATGCACCTGGGCATGAGAAGAAAGATCATGAGAGGCAAGTGTTTTCGGAACAGCTAGTGAGTGTGTTAGCAGTTTTAATGGACGACACCAGGTTATAGTGATGGGTGATTTGAATGCAAAGGTAAGTATAGTGGCAGTTGGGGGGGGAATAATTGGTGCACATGCTGTGTTCAGTGTTGTAAATGGAAATGCTGAAGAGCTTACAGATTTGTGTACTAGAAAAGGCCTGGTGATTGGGAATACCTGGTTTTAGAAAGAGAGATATACATAAGTATACGTATGTAAGTGGGAGAGATGGACACAGGGACTTATTGGATTGCGTGTTAATTGATAGGCGCGCGAAAGAGAGATTTTTGAATGTTAATGTGCTGAGATGTGCAACTGGAGGGATGTCTGATCATTATCTTGTGGAGGCGAAGATGAAGATTTGTAGAGGTTTTCAGGAAAGAAGAGAGAAGGTTGGGGTGAAGAGAGTGGTGAGAGTAAGTGAGCTTGGGAAGGAGATTTTTGTGAGGAGGTATCAGGAGAGACTGAGTACAGAATGGAAAAAGGTGAGAGAAAAGGACGTAAGGGGAGTGGGGGAGAAATGGGATGTATTTAGGGAAGCTGTGATGGTTTGCGCAAAAGATGCTCGTGGCATGGGAAGCGTGGGAGGAGGGCAGATTAGAAAGGGTAGTGAGTGGTGGGATGAAGAAGTAGGATT